>NW_026591086.1:8231224-8367076 GCF_907164565.1 Psammomys obesus
ACACACACACACACACACACACACACACACACACACACACACACACAGCGAGTGAGAGAGATAGAAAAGAACACCAGAATCACTGAGGCGAAGTCTTCTGAGAAGTGTTTCATGACAGTTAGCACACAGAAGCTGTGTTTCAGAGGTGGCAAAAGTTGTATCTTGCACTGGTAGCAAATACGACAGTGTAAGGATCAGCCAGGCGATACTCCTTTTGAACGCATGAAGGGGTCATGGTGAGCAGCTGAGAAGCCACTGGTGAAGGTGCACCCTCAGCAGCAGGACTGAAGGGGTCACACAGAGAAGTTGAGGCTTGGCAGCATAAAGAGAGCCTAGAAAGGCTATTGGTGAACATGCAGCCCAGTTTCAGGGGAAGACACTCAGCATTTTGGGAATGCCAGTACCATGGGATGACCACCAAGAACTACAGCATCAGTGGAGTGGTGCCTGCTAAGAGGACAAACTATGCTGTAGAGCCAGAGCCAGAAGGGGCCCATGCTCCCAGAAGATCATGAGTAGATGTGGGACACTTGAGTTATTTATGCCAACAGTTTGGTTTTACTTTGTTCAGATTGTGACTGTGTCCTTGTTCTTCTCTCTTGAACTACGAAAGGATGCATTTAACTTACTTTCGATTTTTTTTTTTCTTCAGGAGATCACAGCTGAGAGGTTTCCAACTTTTAAAAGAGATTTGACTTTTTAAAGAGACTGGATGTGTCAAAAGTACTGAATCCTCTTCTTTTCCTTTTCTGTCTTTCTTTCTTTTCCTTCTTTTGAGACAGGGTTTCTCTGAATAACAGTCCTGGCACTCACTTTCTAGACCAGGCTGGCCTTGGACTCACAGAGATCCGCCTAGCTCTGCCTTCCAACCGATGGGATTAAAGGTACATGCCACCACACCCAGCTAAAGGTAATGAATTTTTTTTTTTTTTTTTTTTTTGGTGAGTGAAGGTAGCTTTAATGTGTGGATAGGAAACAGTACTGCCCATGTTGGAGAGCTGGTTCAGCAGCTAAAAGACCTTTTTTTTTTTTTGCTCTTCTGGAGTACTCAGTTCAGGCAGGTCATATTTGTCTGCAACTCCATCTCTAGAGGATCTGATGTTTCTTCTGGCCTCTGTTGGCACCTGCACATGTGTGGTACACACCACACACACACGCACATAGTCACAAATAATATTTAAAAATAAGATGGCACTTGAGTTTTTCATCTTGGCCATTCTGATGGGTGTAAGGTGAAATCTCAGGGTGGTTTTGATTTGCATTTCCCTAATGGCTAATGAGGTTGAGCATTTCTTTAAGTGTCTCTCTGCCAAGGTGATGAATTTTTAATGTGTTTGAATTTGTAGAGACTGTGGGACTTTTAAGGTTATTTATGTTTTTAATGTAAAATATTGGGGATAAATGAGAAAGAAAAGGTGGCATTACAGTGAAGTGTTTGTGTGTCAGACGGACAAGGGGTGAACTGTCCTGGCTAGGTTTATGTTAACTTGACACAAGATAAAGTTATCTGAGAGGAGAGAACCTCAATTGAGAAAAATGCCTCCATAAGATGAGGCTGTAGACAAGTCTGTAGGAATTTTCTTAATCAGTGATGGATAGAGGAGAGCCTAGCCAATTGTGGATGGTGCCACCACTAGGTTGGTGGTCCTGCATTCTACAAAAAGGCAGGCTGAGCAAGTCATGGGAAGCAAGCCAGTAAACAGCATCCCTCCATGACCTCTGCATCAGCTCCTGCCTTTTTCAGGTGCCTGCCCTTTGTGTTCCTGTCTTGACTTCCTTAAATGAATAGTGATGTGGAAATGTAAGCCAATAAACCCCTTCCTTAGCCTGGTGTGGTGATGCATGCCTGTGATCCCAGCACTCTGGGAGGCAGAGGCAGGCAGTCTCTGCGGTGAGTTCGAGGCCAGCCTGGTCTGCAAAGTGTGTCCAGAACAGCCAAGGCTACACAAAGAAACCCTGTCTCGAAAAATCAAAAACCAAACCAAATCAAACCCTTTCCTCCTAACTCCAGCTTGATTTTTGTTCATGGTGTTTCTTTGCAGCAACAGAAACTCAGCTCCTTTATGCTATCCTCTTTCTATTAAGAATGTCTTGCATTTAAAAAGGCTACAAAAAAAAAAAAAAAAAAAAAAAAAAAAAAAAAAAAAAGAGGCTACAAATGAGAGTGAATTACATTCTTCAGAGGTATTATAATGTGAGAAAAAGGTATTTTAGGGACATGTTGACAAAACATGGCCTTTATTATCTATAATAATAATATAATAATAACATTATTATTTTTATTTTCATTACTAATTCTTAACTCTACAATCCAGGACTTTATTATCTCTCCAATTCACACAGAAAACCCTGAAGGTAGAACACTATATTGTGCATCCTTTCCTGAGTCCCCACAACAGAACATAGAAGATGGCTTATGGTAATTAACTAAAAATCATTCTCAAGAATATAAGTCACAGTTCAGCTTGGCTGCACATGCCTGTAATTTTAGCTATTTGGGAAGATGAGGCAGAAGAATTCAAAATTTAAAAAGTAGGAGCTGAAGGTGGTTGTGGTGGGTCTGAACCTTTGATCACAGGGAGAGGGAGAGGCAGGGGGATCTCTGTGAGTTGGAGGACAGCCTGGTGTACAGATCAAGTTCCAGGACAGCCAGGGCTAAATAGAGAAACCTTGTCTTGAAAAACCAAACCAAACCAAAAACCAAGCTAACAACCTAAACCAAACCACAAAACCAACTGAGACAAAGATAGACAGAGAGAGCAGGAGAAACTGTTAATGGGTTAAAAATGTATATGGCTCTTGCAGGGGACCTGAGTTTGGCTCCCAGTACCATGTCAGCAAACTGACTACTGTCCATAACTATAGCTCCAGGGATATTCAATGCCTCTGTGGGCACCTGCACTTGCGTGCATGAGTGAGCGCGTATACGTGCAGACGTAGACACACACATATACTCTTAAAAAAAAACTTTTAAAATTAAAGTGCTGAGAATGTAATGAGCAATAAATCACTTGTCTGGCATATATGCAAACCCTAGGTTTCAAATTCTAGTACTGTGGGATCCAAAAAGGAATATAACTCATTACCCAAAAATTCATAACTGTCCAAGAACATATTTTGACCTTCTAGGAGGTCAGAAAGAAGCCAAGAGAACTATTTGTAAAATAAAATAAAATTGTAAACTTAATAAAATATTGTGAAAAAAATATACCTTAAAAGGATCAAAACCTTAAACCACAGTGCTAAGTCTTATGAATGATCTGAATTCTGGGCAGAATTTTGTGTAGGTATATTTCCTCTTTCTCTCATTAGAGTACTAACATAGCTTCAAAAATGAGTAAAAATACCCTATAAGCTGAATAACTATTGCCTTTCAAGTTGAAATCCTCACGTTACTTGGCCTGAGGTTGTGAAAGCATATTTAAAAAGTAAATGACAGGATAGGAGCTATGAGGGAGCAGGGTATAAGCAGGGGCAACAGGAAGGCTTCTGGATGCTGACAATATTAATTTGGGAGCTGGTTACAAAGGAGTATTCATTTGATGAAGAAACTTCGTCAAGCTGAACAATGAAAATTTCTATACCTGTCCTTATGTAGATCATATTTCAGTAAGTTAGAAAAACAAAAACAAAGATGAGTCACACTGAGCAGACATCACTAGAGAGTTTAAGAAGTTAAGTTTGTGAAGAGGGATAGTAGGTGAGGCTGGTGGTGAGGACAACAGTTGTTGAGGAACTAAAGCCTCACTCCAACCAAGAGCCTACAGGGGACTGAGCATATCAAAAAAGGTGCATTTGAAAGCAGAGTCTCTATCCACAGTCAAGCCTTGAAACTGCAGCCCCAGCTGATGGTGCAGATTGTAAACTAGACCCTGAACCAGGACCACTGAGATAAGCCACTCCCGGCCCCTGACCTCGAAAAAAATCTGTGAGATAACAAATGTCTGGCATTAAAATAAGAAAAAAATTTCAGAACACTATCTTCTTTATACATATTGAAGGGAGCAAAGTAGCTGTACCTACAGAGAGATATTAGCTTATTGGTTTAAACAGGCTTCTCTCCCTTCTTGAAGGGCAAAGGTACAGTATCACTTTCAAAATCCGGGACCAGGACAGAAAATCCATGGAAGCTACTTTCTGTAAGATACTGATAGACAGCCGGGGGTGGTGGCACACGCCTGCATGTGCAGAGCTCTGGAGTCAGAGGCAGGCTGATCTCTGTGAGTTTGAGGCCAGCCTGGTCTACAAAGTGAGTTCAGGCCAGCCAGGAATATTACAGAGAAACCCTGTCTGGAATACAAATACAAAATACAAAAACAAAAACAAACAAACAAAAAGATGTAGACAGCTATCTTGATGCTTCTACTACCTCAATCCAAATTAAAGATATCCTAGTCATATACTTTCTATTTTACCGCTTAAACGTTTGAATGGTACCACACATAGATACATCTCTTAATTGATTGCAAGGCTCTTCTCACAAGAGGAAATCTAATAAATGTCAGAGCGAGCAAGGAAATATAAACAGGTGATTTTAGGATAGACATATTTGCCTGCCAAATATGTATGCAGAGTGGCATACTCCTGCAGTTCTCCCTTTTTAGGAGCCTGAAATGAGAAATCACTTGAACCTGGGAGTTCAAGGCCAGCCAGGACAACACAGGGGTAATCCCTTGACAAAAATAACTCACAGACCTTATTTTGTAAATGCACATTTGAGAAGGGTTTGGGGAAGGAAACCACACACATAATGTGTTCACGCTGTCTCCATCTGTGTGGCGGAAGCCTGCTTCTGATGCTTGTGCAAAGAGAGCATGGATTAGCACTTCGCTTCAGGCTCCTGAGTCTTTCTCTTGCCGCATCTTTTGCACAGTAAACAGAAAGAATTTTGGTACCAACCTGTTTAATTGAAAAAGTTACTTAAGTTATTATTTATTTTTATGTAGAGTTCTCAAAATGGACTAACTGTGCCTATTTTTCCCTGCACATTTCAAAAACCCGAAGCAACAATCACACTGGTATATAATCAGGCTACATTTTTGGACTCTGTTAAATTTTAACCTGCCAGCTGTAATGATTCTCCACAACTCCCTAGAGTTACACTGACAGTCAATATTTAATGACTGCACCTGAAATTTAAAACAAACTATGACTACTTTGCAAAGCCTTCCCTGTTAGTTATAAAGCAGAACTCAATAAACAACATGTCAACAAAACTCCAAATTATTCTTATTAAACTTATAAGCCTAACAATGTACATATTAAGCAACCTACTTAATAGACAATTATAGTGGATTCCTTTTCTTCTCCAGTTCCTGTTAGCTATTAAAGTTAGCAAGATCTTTCTTAATCTTTTCAATACAAATGGTCTCTGAGTTATTTTTATCTCTCTGCATTAACTGGCCAGTATAGGAAGATATGAATCGCCACATTATCTACCTATCCTACCCATCTATTCATCCATCCATCATGATTCCATAGTTTTAGGTCCTCTCCTCTATAAATGCTTTTTAACTACATTATTCAAAGTTAGATCACACCTTTTAACCAAGAAAAACATTACATTAAGGCCACTCTTCTATAGACCCTTATAGACTGTGACAATAACAGGGCTTACAGACAAACCAAGTATTATAATTTTTCCATGACTGAAGTTTCATGGCACTTAAAATCTTCAATAAAACACAAGCTGAGTCGGGTGTGGTGGTGCACACCTATAATCCCAGCACTTGGGAGGTGAAGGAAGGAGGATCAAAAGTTCAAGGCCAACAGTGGCTACACTGGCTTCAGGTCAGATGGGGGCTCCATTCACTCCTTACACACACACCCATATGAACTCCAAGCCCATACATACCTTTTAAAAATAATGTTTTTTTATTAATGTCAGAAGCTTAAGAAAATCTGACAATCACTTACTTGGCATTAAAAAAAATTGCTCACCCTAGTGGTTCTGGGAAAGTATAGACACTCAACTACAGAGCTGTACACATGCAGCTTCTGGGTCATTAGCTATGTGTGCAGGAGAGTGAAGGGGTACCCTCTTCAGTGTTTTGCTGCAGACTAGTCTCTAACCAACCTGTGTCTTCTTCATGGGAAGGTTTTATATTAAAATACCACCATATAGGGTCTAAAAAGCCAATACTAATTACTCTTAGCTTGGTGGCTTAATAAACAAAACTCAGCATGTCCTGGCACTCCAAATTAATTCAGAGCAATACATTACGGCTTTAAGTAAGTATGCTTCCCTTCGTTTGGAGAAGTTGAAGTACTTCAGTGTACTTATTTTTGGGGCAAAAAGGCCATGAAGGTGGCTTTGATGCATTTTGACATTCTAATGAGGAACGGTAAGAGCATTGCTTAAAAATTTACTGGACTGGAGGACTGTGAAGAGACACTTCTTTAGAGGAGGCAGAACCTGTAGTGTACACTCATTTAAAAATTAAAAGAGTTAACCTACATACATGAGTAACTGCATGTCTATGTATATGTACACACATGCCATGTGTGTACCTGATGCCTGTGAAGGTCAGGTGTCTGATCCCCTGGATGTGGAGCTCTGTACAGTTGTGAGTCATCACATGAGTGCTGGGAGCCAACTCTTCCACCCCTCTCTCTATAGACATACACATAAATACATACACACATACATACATACATACACACATACACACACACACACACACACACACTCATTCTTAAAAGTGATGACTTCCCTTGCACTCCCCAAAGCACTCTTCAGGAGATCTGTTCTCAAGGCCCTGGGTTTGATCCCTAGCACAAACTAGAAAGTTCTGGAATACTTACTGCATATTTTCCTCCCTTAGGAGAGACTGGACTCAAAAAACAAAACAAAACAAACCCCAAAAAACCTTTGGTTCACCTGGGTTTACTTTAAGCACAGCTCATAGCAGTTTTGTGCTTTGACTCTGTTCCTTTAAGTGCAAGAGGTAATTCTGCACTACTTTTTTTTAAGATGCAAAATGCAAAAATTAAAAGAAAACTCATGAATACCTTCATGAAAGTTACTGCTGTACCTTCTACACTATAATTATCACTCGGTCATGTTTTACTGCTCCTTCTGAATCAAGCCACCATACTGCTTCAGAACACAAATCTTGTGGTCTTCCATTTGTGGTTAAGTTTTGCGATATAATTCTACCCTGATAAGTCCCTCCCACTCCAGAGTGCAACTCCACCAATCTCAGGCCTTGGAAGTGAGTCTTTAATCAGTCTCTTCTCTGCCAAAGAAACGACTAGAAGTCTCACTATTCCACTTTCTTTGAACATACTCTGAAAAAGATTACTCTTTGAACTTGGGAAAAGATGCCATACAGTATGCAAAAGAAAGGCGACTCTGCTCTCTAATCTTTACTTCCCATAACCCCAAACCTGTGGGGTTTGTTACCTAGAAAATCCGAAGGTTCCTGACAATGAATTTGCACCGGTAACTGTCATAGAGTTTCAGAAAGCCCCGATAGCAAAAACTTTACCTACTTTGCAAGAAACAGCTTGCCCTTGCTCCAGTTACTACTGGGTTAGGTGTGGGTTACATACATTCCCCCACTCCTCAGGCCTGTGTTGTATCTATAAGGAAAAAGTGGCTTGGCCCAAACCACCCCCGGTTCATCTCCGGAGCAGGACCAAGACCCTCCAGAGAGCTGTCTGCACCCAACTCTGCAGCTCTGGTTTCAGACACACCCCCCTCCACCCCGTGTTTCACCGGAGGTGTAGGCGCCCAACTCCTAGGCTGTGGCAAGGGGGGACGCGAGGGGAAGCGGGCCAAGGCCTCAGCTCCCATTTTGGAGGACGGGGTGCTCGGGCCTCCTGGCTGTGCCAATGGAAAGTGGGAGCGAAGGGCGCTTCCGAGCTGGGGTGGAGGGCCGGACAGGGGAGGGGGTCTCTCGGATTCGGGGGCGTGAGGAGGGAGGCGACAAGAAAGACTCGGGGAGCGGGGTTCGCGTGGTGAGGCTCTCTTTTTGTTAATCACAGAGGGCCGGCGGTGTGACCTGGGGGGGCCCTCAGGACAGTCAGTGAGGGGTTCTCTCCCTCCGGGGCCCCCAAGGGCTGCGTGGAGGCCTCGGGCCCCGGCTGTGCGCGCCGGCTGACCACTCTGCCCTTCCGGCGCCTCGCGTGAGGCGTGGGGCCGGGTGGGAGGGGATGGAGGAGGCCCCCGGTCCGGGAGGCGGGAAAGGCCCCGCGCTGCGGGACGGGCGGCGGCTCGATGGCTCCCAGCGGCCGCGACGCGGCCTGTCGGGCCCCGGGCGGGCTCGAGCCCCGGGGCCCGCGTGAGCCCCGCACTCGGAGGCCCCGCTCCCGCGGCCGCCCCCTCCCACGGCGCTCGCTCACCTGCACATGATCCGCCATTTTGCTCCATTCATGCTCCTCTCAGGCCCCCCCTCCCCCCCAGCGCGCACCTCGGCCGGGGCCGCCGCCGCCGCTGCCGCCGTCGTCGCCGCTGCGCCTGCGCACGGGGTGCTCGGCGCTCTACGCTCGTGGCGTAGCGCCGCTCGGCTGCGCAGGCCCCGGCCGGCCGGCCTGGGTTGGAGAATGCGCAGCGTGGCTGGGACGGCGTAGAGGCGCGGGCAACGTCAGCGGCCCGGAGACGCCGGGTGGGAGGAAGCGGAGGGCCGGGGAAGCGCAAGGGAGGGGAGCTGGGGGAACAAAGCTTTGTTTACATGGGTTTTAAAGGGGCCGCGCTCGATCTCACGCGCGAGCGGGCGCCGCGTGGAATTAGACCGTGCTGCCTGGGGCTCCGTGCGCTGTCAGGGCTCCACCTTGCAACCGGGGCATCGCCCGTTCACGTGCTTGCCTCTGGACGTCCCTGCCCTAGGGCCAAAGACCTCCCACCTGGGGTACCTGCACCATCCATGATTTCCCAGGACACCGTTCTTAACTGGGCCGCGTTTGTGTTTGTATTTTTCTAGCCTATTCTCTTGGACCAGGGTCATTGTTTTATGATCCAAGCTTCTCCAGCAACCCCAGTAGCAATTGCCTTTATTATTATTATTATTAATGTCTTTTCCTCCTCCATAAATAGCCATGGATATAGCCGCTAAATAGTGATGATCAAAAATGTAACCAGCCCGCCGTTTAATCTTCCGAAATCGATTGCTATTTTGACCAGTGTCACAGTCAGCCCCTAGAAGGGGTCAGATGCTGGGAGAGGTGTTCAGCTGCTATCCTTCTTGGGTCTGGTGAGGTCAATATTTGCACGCCGAGTCCGAGTCCCCATCAACAATTTTCTGTGCTAGATAATGTCGATTCCTATTTTCCCACTGACTTCCATTCCATTCCGGCTTGTAGTCAAGGCTCCTGGATTAAATCATCAGGATTTCGACAACATTAGTTATTTTAAATTTGCTAACAGGGCTAAATCTGCCTTGTTATTGGGGCTGTGGCTTGAGGTGCAAATGAGGGTGTTAGTGAGGCCTACAGTAATTCTGCATCGGATATACTGGGCTGGTTTTCAGCAGTCACTTCAAGCTCTGTCTTCCTCCTGGTGTGTCTTCTAGTTCGCAAAGGCAGGACAAGTAGGAACTACATTACCCAGACTTCCGTGTAACCGGGGTTCTGCTTGCAAAATTGGCTCAGTGAAAAGAGACTGACTCAGAAGATTTAGGAGGCAGAAGTAAGGCAGAGCTTTCAACTGTTGTTTCTGGCAAGCTTTCCGTGTTAATCTTTCAGGTTCTCACCCTCTTTCTCCAACCTTCCAGTGGCCAATCATCACTTCCATGACTATAGAGGCAAGGGAGTGTGGAGGAGGGGGTGGTGTCGTGGGATTCCTGACTTTGCGTTGCACTTCAGTTGTAGATTCTTGGTGTCCCAGTGGCAGTGACATTCTTTGGCTTCCCTACTTGACTGATCGATCGGGTAGCTTTTTGGTAGGCTAGACTACTCAAATCTCTGTTCACTATCTCCTGGTACATTTGCTTCTCCCGTTCTCTTATCCTTCTAATGGTATCTCACCTAATTCACCCAGTTTCTTAAAATAAACTCAGGAATGATCTCGATCATTCAGCCTCGTTCGTCCTCCACAGCCTTCACCCTCATGTCCAGTTGAATATATATCTAACACACACCCCACTTGATTCCTGCTATCCTCCTGATATCCTGGTCCAAGACTTTTACATTTTTTCTGAAGCCTGTTTTGATTCCTGTTATAGTTTCCCTTCTTCCTCTATTTCTTCTGGTAGTTCAATCTCCTTACCTCTGCAAAATTAACCCCATAATACAGACAATTTATAGTCTGGTTTAAAGTCCTTAAGAAGAATTACTGAATATATGTCACATGGTCTGACCTCATCTCTTTTATACTCCTTCTCCCTCATTTCTACTACCTCCCTCATTTCTGTCTCAGTTCTGGCCTTCTTGCTCTTGCAGTTAATTACTTGGTCCCTTGCCTGGTCCAACGTGCCAAAAATGGAACCCTCTCTTTTCTTAGTGCAATATGTCTCCCTTATCTTTGGAGGATACATTGCCTGAAACTACATAATAGGAAACATCTATATGCTGTTTTCCCCATATATATATATATATATATATATATATATATATATATATATACACACACACACACACACACATATATATGTATATATATATATGTACATATACACACAAAAGGTAAAGTTTATAAAGCAGCCACAGTAAGAGATGAATAATATTAGATAATAAAATAGAACAATGAAAATGTGGCATTACACTTTTTTAAAAATGAATGCTTGCTTCTGGAGGGTTCCATTAGCATTTTATAGTTTATGAAACCATGGACATAGAAGGACCATTGTACTTACTTAATGGAGAAAGGGCAGGGGTTAGCAACGAATTCAGGGGTGTATATAGTCCTATTCTCCACAGTCAGGAGCCAAATCTGTTCTTATCCTCATTTCTTTGCCCAATCCTCCATCCTTTCTTGTACACATCTCTCTGTCCATTTTAAAACTTTCTCTTGTGTGCCCAGAGCTGCCCATTGGATAACTGCCCCCATCTAGAAGATCTTTTGAAGTTACCTAAGCCCTGAGTGAGGAAGCCAAGGGCCAGCCCAAACCCTATCTGTCCGCAAGTATGAACCATGGGAATTCTTTCCTTTGGGACACTTTTGCTTTAGGTGTCTGGAGACCCTAAAGTCCTCTGATTCTCTGCACCTCTGCTGTACCTGGGACCAGCATCCTGATTCCTGCTCACGTGCTTCTCCAGAGGCCAAGCAGAACATACTGTGGTTAGTGCTTCCACTTCAGGATTCCCGTTCCGGCTGGGTGAAGCCGAGCTTGATGGGAGACATGTGTTCTTAGTAGACTTCACCTCCTTACCTCTTTCAGACTATGGCTGTGGGAAGAGTACCTCTTCAGCTTCTACAGGCTAGCGATGGGATGGGGTGCCTGGAATGTGTGGTGGGTCAGCTTTTAAAAGTTTCCAAGAAATCTGGTAAACTCGGGTGCCCCCTTGTGGTTCTGAGTGGTATGTATCCGGTTTGCCTTCAGGTTGGAAGGTGAGCAGGGTGGTTGAGAAAGAAACCATTCTTTGCACTCTTGTGAGGCATGTGCTAACCCACTCCCCAGAAGTGTCAAACCAGAGCCATCCAATAAGAAGCTGTCTTCGAGCCGGTCGTGGTGGTGCATGCCTGTATGCAGAGGCAGGTGGATTGCTATGAGTTCAAGGCTAGCTTGGGCTACAAAGCTGTCCAAGACAGCCAAGGCTATACAAGAAACCCTTTAAAAAAAAAAAAATCTGTATTCTGTTGTGGGTTGTTTTGCTTTTGATGGTTTCAGACACAAGTCTTACTGACTAGCCAGCCCTTGCTGACCAGGAACTCACTATGAAAACCAGGCTGGCCTTGAACTTATTGCAATCCTCTTGTCTGTATCTCCCAAGTGTTGGGATAATAATGATTTTTTTTTTCAAGACAGGGTTTGTCTGTGTATCCCTGGGTGTCCAGGCACTCTATGCCAGGCTGCCCACAAAATTACAGAGATCTGACTGCCTCTGCCTCCTGAGTGCTGGGACTAAAGGCATGTGCCTCCACCACCTGGCCAAACCTGCACTTTTAACAAGAACAGCACATTGGGGTTTGAAGGCAAGTGATCTCTCTCAAAGAAGCAGAGGCAAAGACCACACTGGTTCCAGGTAGACCGACTCTCTAGAGCTTAGGGTCTTAACCTCTTGAGTCACAACCTCATATGGGATCATGAAAAAGAACATGGGGGAGGGAGTAGCAAAAAAAAAAAAAAAAAAAAAAGGCAATGGTAAAAGGTTTCTGGATATGTGTGTGGCTCTGCTGAAAAAGGTTGAAGTCAGTCATCTCCGGATAGCCATTTAATTGCACTCGCTCCATGATGATACACTCCCTTTTCTCAGCGGGGCTTTAAAAGTCTCTCCTGATCTGGGTGATCCCAGGTCTTGTAAGGAGGTCACATAGCCCTCAGGGCAGATTACAGGCCAGACCCTTCCCTGATAAGGAAACTGCTCTAGCAAGCATCTAGGAACTCCTAGGAACACCCCATCCTGCTAAGGATCTTAGTCTAGCAGTGACCTTTAATTGTACTTGGAAATCAACTCCCCCCCATAGGATAATTAAGTGCTGTATTTTCCTTCTTGTGATAGGACCGTTAAATATCCCTGACCCCAGCGAATCAAACAGATTCACCCTTGAAGCCCCCCTCTCTGCCCAGGGTTTATAAAGGTACATGCTTTCTCACTTCAAGACCGTCTGAGATTCATCATTTATCTTCTGCTGGGTCGCATCTCACTGGGCCTGCCGTCTGGTCCACTGGGCCTGGGCCTCACTGTGTCTTGGCTGCAAGATGACCAGGCATGGGCTTTTGCCTGCACTTCTTTCATGCTCAGCACAGCACATTGACCAAGAGCTGTAACACTTTGGTATCGCCCTAAGCTTTGGAATGACCGAGCTTCTGTTGCCACTAGTGATCTCATGCTAAAAGAGCTAAAATATAGCGCTCTTGGAAAACCTTTTCCATACCCTGGCTTAGCACACTCAGGCCTCACCCTAAGGCACTCCAGCTGCCCCTGAGAGAAGTGGAACTCCTGTTCTTTGTCTGGAAGCCGAGCTCCAGAACCTCAGCTGAGATCCAGGCCCCCTCAGAATGGAGAATGACAGACATACAAACTAAAATTTAATTCAAAACCAAATGTGTAATGAATCTAAGAGATCCTGGTAATCTTTCCTGAATTGCACAATGAGACTTCATTTCGGCTGCAGTTCAGAGCACACAACATGCTCACTGTTTTCTGCATATACTGTCAAACTATGCAATGCCAGAGACTGCCCGAAACAGCCTAGTTCAGATACAAGAATATTATATATCACGAACTGCTGAATCTTTATAGCACACACCAAGCTTTCTGCTGCTATAGAAACATAATGTCTTGATAATAGAAAAAAAAAAAAGGCCAATATTTTCCTACAATCATTCCTCAGCACCTATAAAATTTGTATATCCTTGAATTGTGCTGTTAGAATATTTTATTTTAAAAACTGCTCTTTGAGTTGCTGACTAATATTACATGTATTTTGGCTTGGGATTTGCATAGGATATCCAGTAGTTTCCGAAATGACCCTAAACATAACACTGTCACTTCGTACTACATATGCATGTATGTATGTATGGATGGATGCATGCATGCATGTGTTTTTTTTCGGGGGTAGGAGGAGTCTCTTATAGCCAAGGCTTACTAGCTGTGAACTAGCTGTGTAGCCAAGGATGACTTTGAGCTCCTAGTCCTTCTGTCTGCCCTGCCAAGTGTTAGGATTACAGGTGTGTTCCACCATGCCCAGCTGTACTATGTCAGGTGTATTCTCAGCACTAATGATTATAAAAATCAAGTAGTCATCAACTCTGAAGAGCACTGAGGACCAGACTTAGATAAATCAATACTCTGAGAGCATCTGCTACTCCTGCAGGCGAGATGGGAGGCAGAGATGGGAGAATTTCGAGAAGCTGCTTTTTGATACAGAGTACGTGACTCAGCTTTGCCTGAGATGGTAGACTCTGGTAGTCTTTCAGGAGCTCTCCAGACCACCCCTAACTTCAGTTTCCTTACTTTTCAATGAGTAGGGTGTGGGCAATGATTGATTCATGAGGTTTCCATGCCATGCATTATCAAATGTTCAGCCAGCACAAAGTTATTGTGCGAAAATGAGCACGTGTACACATCTCAGTATGCAAATTTGCTTCTGTCTTTGTATTTTTGATTGTGAGCCTTGGCTGTTAATGGCCGAGCCATTTCTACAGTCCTGCTTCTGTTTTAAATAAATGGTAATATATATCCAAAACTTCTTTTTAAAGTAAGTTTTATTATTATTATTATTAGTAGTAGTAGTAAGTGCTTGATTTGTGTAGCTGTTTATATACCTGGGTTCAAGTAAAATTTCCCAGGTGAAGATGAAATGGCAGTGAAGAGTCTGTGATACTTCAAAGACACAGGAGGCTGTACCCCATTACATACTCCTAGCCCCTTCCCAAGGCAGTGTTCCCACCACAACATTGATGGTCCTCCTTTGGTGTTTGGTCCAATCTGTTCAAACCCTGGCAGCAAGGTTGAGGGAGGTAAACTAGAGCAACACATCCCCAAACCCCAGTTTATCTCTCTGAGCTGTTTTGTTATGCACATGGCATCTACAGCAGAAGGCATGAACAACACGCAACCGGAGCCCTGTGGTAGAAGAAAAGGGCTGCGTTATAGAAACGCCCTCTGGGATTGCCCCTAGGAGTACGGTCTAATCCTCAGTTTGCCCCAACCATTCCAGACTGCTTCTTCAAGTCATCTGGCTCTCAGGTGACTTTCTCCATGGAACATGACTTTTTCCAAGAGATTCTCTTTCTGGATGGATCTGCGTTCTGATTAGGGCCCGATAGAAGTTGCATTACAGATGTTGCATTAGGCTGCGAAGATGTGTCAGCGGGTAAACCACATGCAAGGATGGGGACCTGAGTTCAGATCTCTAGAATTTATATAACTAGACATAACAGCACCTGCAATCACTGCAGTACGGGGGAAGCAGAGGCAGGAGGATTTCCAGAAGCTGCCTTTCATGGGCCAGCTACTCTGGCTTAGGAGAAGGCAAACAACAAGAGACCCCATTCAAACAGGGTGGGAGGTGAGGACAGAGACCCGAGGCTGGTCTTTGTTTCCATAGGTGTGCGCGAGCGCGCGCGCGCACACACACACACACACACACACACACGTCATAAAAAAGTTGCACTAGCTAGGCATGATGACACATGTATTGGAGACCAGTCCAGGCTATATGAGACTCTGTTTCCCAAAACATCAAAAATCAACCAGTGAAACCAGCAAACAAACAAGTAAAATCCCTGTTGCATGAGCAATCTTCCCCTGTTCCATCACAGTTTTGTGATTTCAGGTAAGTTGCAAACAGGTATGCTCATGCCCACCCTGCCTTAGCCAAGGAGTGAAAGGCAGCTGGTGAAAAGGTGTAGAAGAATTGGGAGTTCAGAAGCTCCTGTGACTTAAGGTATGTTCCACATGAAACCCAGTGTGCTAAGGGAGGGAGCCACAGGCTGAGATGCGCTTGGGGAGTAAGCCTTCTCTAGAGGGAATATTCTTATTTCTGGACTCTCCACAGGGTTGCGTAGTGTATGTGTTGCTGGCAGGCAGGAAATGCTTTCATATAATGGGACTGGCACACAGGTATGGGTATGTCTTCGTGCATGTGCACGTATGTGTTTCGTCTGTCTCTACATCACTGGGTATATGGCTCAGCTTTGCCTGAGTTGGGAGACTTGGGTTCTGGGCTGGTAACCTTACAAGCCCTATAGACCATCCCTTCTTTCAATTTTCTCTTTTCAATGAGTAGGTTGTGTGGATTGGTTCTGAAGGGTTCTTCCAGCTCTGATACACTCAGCATCCTGCCTGGATGGAGAGGCCTCGCCACTGGTTTTCTTTTACAACTTGATTTTAGGGTCTTTTTGTTCTTATGGGTCAGTCCTTCACACCAGCTTCTGAAGAAGTGAGAACTTTGTGCTGTTTTGGAACTTGTATGCTACTCACTAGAAATGCAGGAAGGAGGCTTGAGCATGAAGTGAACTCAAAAAAAAAAAAAAAAAAAAGGCACACACACATACAGCAAGAAACCACAAGGCCTATCAGCCTGTCGTCATCAAGCAGACTAGAATAGTGTAGAAAAACTCTAGGCAGAGAGGAAATGAACTAGAGAGAAGGGGGAACAGGCCCAGAAGAGAGAGGAACGAAGGCAGAGGCAATGGCAGTGGCAAGCTGAAGCGGCGATGGTCAGGATGGAGGCCGTGGCTTTGAAGCAGGGCTCCCTGCATCTTCAGCAGCAGCAGACCTTCGGCAAGGTGAGAGGGACAAGGGCTGGGCTAGGTCTGGGCAGAGCAGCTGCCAGGAGGGTGGTGTTAATTCCTGGGGTAGTGGGAGGTCTTAATGTCCCTGACCCTTATGAGATCACGTGCTCCACCAATTTTAGACAACAACACGACTTGGGAAAGATGACTGTCTCCTTAAGGTGCCTTGCCTCCTAAACCAGGTCTCAAACTGCCCTCTTTGCTGAGGGCTGTGTGTGGGGTGGGGAAGGAAGCAGATGCTGACATCATCATCTTTTTTTGTTCTCCTGCTCAAAATTTGGGGGTAATTTGGAAGGGTACGGAAGGAAGAGTTGGGGGGGTGGTTCGGGATGACAGTGAGGGTTCCTTTCACCTTTGACTGTTACTAAGCTGCGGCCCCTGGGTGTTCCAACCTCTTCCTTCCCTAGCCTCCTTGAAGGAGAAAAGAAACTCCTCAGCCTCCCACTGTTACCCAGCTATACTTCCCCACATACCTGTCTTGGTCTTTGCCTCTCTGTTTGTCTCTCATGGTCCAACTCATGGTGAGACAAAAGGGAAAGTAGTTGGAAGGCTTTGGAGCCAGAGCCTTCCTATGGGGTGAGGACTTGTCCCTCCTCTAAGCTACCCTTTCCTTATCGTTCCTCTCTGGGCTTCAGTGATGCAGGCTTTTTCTCCCCAGTACCTGACAATTGGGCCTGTCATCTCTCTGCACTCTGTACCCATAGGCCATTGACTGTGGTCCTTGTCCAGTCTGCAGATCTTGGTAATCTTTAGCTCTCTCATTTCATGGTCTCTGTTGCCCTCACTGCCTCTCTGGCTCTCTTTCTCCCCATCCTGTGTCCCTGCCCCAGCTCCACACCCTCTTCCACAGTTCCTCTTCTCCCCTTTGATGACTGTCCCTCCATCTCTGATGGCTTCTTCTTGGCTCCACCTGCCATGCTTGGGTTCAGAAATGGCGCCGGTTCACAGCCGTGTTATATGGAGAGTCTGGCTGTGCCTTAGCCAGACTGGAGCTCCAGGATGGCCCAGAGAAGACACGTCGAGGAGAAGCCACTCGGAAGGTTGTCCGCCTCAGTGACTGCTTACGGGTAGCTGAGGTAGGCAGTGAGGCTGGCAGTCCCCGGGACACCAGCGCCTTCGTCCTGGAGACCAAGGAGCGTCTGTACCTGCTGGCAGCCCCTTCAGCAGAGCGCAGTGACTGGATACAGGCCATCTGCCTATTGGCTTTCCCGGTGAGGAGTGCAAAGTGGCTCTCCGACACACAGGGGAGGGCAAAGTTACTTCCTGTGGGCAGGTGGTAGAAGAAACAAAGTCTTTTTTAGGGGAGTTCCATCTTCTGGGAACCCAATTTGAAGTGGAGTCAAGAGCTAGGAGGCTGGGTGTGCACTGAAAAAAAAGCATGAGTCAGAGGGAGAGGCCTTGGGGTGGGTTTTGGTAGTAAGACCTGGGACCACCTTTTCAGGGGCAGATGAAGGAGTCCTCAGGATTGGAGGAAAAGAATGACAGGCCCTGCATGGAGGAGAATGAATTGTATAGCAGCTCCACTACAGGTGAGGGATGGGGGCTGAGGAGGAGGTTTGGGCTGGCTGCAGGGTCAAGGCTTCCTGCCTGTGGTTACCCTGGGCCCAGCTTATCAGCTTCTCTTCCTGGCTTCTCGGTGTGGCACAAGGTGGTTGGTGCTCAGGCCTCCCCAGTGTCACCCTTGGCCCAGCCTGTCTTGCCTGATCGAGGCTGAGGGTTTTGGTCTTGACCCCTCTCTCTGTGGGTCCTGAGTGATTGTGTGAAGAAAGAATTGCTTTCTGTCTGGGTTTGACTGTACAGGCTGTCCTGTGAATAGGGAACACGATGCTGATAAGGGCGGCCCAGTTATTGCTTTCTGGGCTGGTGATGCAGACAAAGGAGAGAGACTCTTCCATTTAAACTCCACCCACAAAGAGGGATGCTGATTTTAGGAGGGTTGGGTCAGGTTTCACCTTAGCTTTAACAGCAGGGAGGTGGGGGAGGTGTGTGTGAAGACGTGGAGTAGAGAAAACCAAGTGATGGCTCTGGCACTGGGGCAGGAAGGATGTGGGCCCAGAATTGGGGTGATGTGGCAAAGGGCACAAACGATGCCTTCCAGGAGAGGAGGCGGGGTCAGCAGCCTAGGCTTTAAGATCTGCAGTGGGGTCGCAGGCGACACAAGTTTCTCTTGAGCACTTCTGGCCTGCTTACTTAGGATGGATCAGTGCGAAAGTAGGCCGACTGTTTCCTGTAGCTACCTCTTAGTTTTCTTTTCTTCTCATCCCCAGGGGTCTGCAAGGAATATGCTGTGACCATGAGACCCACAGAAGCCAGTGAGCGGTGCAGGCTCCGAGGGCCCTATACTCTCCGGGTCGGTGTGAGTGCCCTAGAGCTCTGGGGTGGCCCTGAGCCAGGCACACAGCTATATGACTGGCCCTACAGGTTTCTTCGGCGCTTTGGGCGTGACAAGGTGAGTGAGGGGCTGAACTGAGCAGGCTGAGACCAAAGATGAGTTACCTAAGAGGAACAGCCAGAGAGGAGCAGAGTGCCAATAAAGAAAGACAGAATGAAGGGAGGAGGAAGGCCAGCCAAAGAGACAGGAGAGGTGGGAGAACCAGGAGCGGAAAGGAGTGGAAGCCAAAAGGTCTGGGTGGAGAGAGAGATGAAGTGGAGAAGGGATGAGAAGGGCAGACAAGCTGCTGACATTTCTTGAGCTCACTCAGTTCTTGCATGAGTGGGAGGGGAGAGGAGAGGGTGTTCTTGTCAGGAAAAAAAATGGCCAGGTATAGTGGCACACAACATAATATCAGCACCAAGGAGACTGAGGCAGGAGACAGAGTTGGAGGTAACTGCCTGGGCTACATAGTGAGGGTCTTTCCCCACATAACCAACCAACCAATGAACTCCAACATACAAAACACAGGGTCCAGAGGGACAAGAGATTGAAGAGCAGTTTCTGATGGAGGGAGACTGGGGCCAGAACTTCTGTGTTTGGGTGGAGGTCCAGAAAACAATGATGCCACAACCCCACTTCCCCTCACCACAGGTGACTTTCTCCTTTGAGGCTGGCCGACGCTGTGTCTCTGGAGAGGGCAACTTTGAGTTCGAAACACGACAAGGCAACGAGATCTTCCAAGCCCTAGAAAAGGCCATTGCTGTCCAGAAGAATGCTGCCCCTTCTGGGCCTCCACCTCTGCCAGCCACAGGGCCCATGATGCCCACTGTGCTGCCTCGGCCTGAAAGCCCCTACTCCCGGCCTCACGACTCTCTACCTTCTCCATCCCCTGCCACAACAGTGCCTGGCATAAGGCCGGGGGCCCTTGAGGGGGAGTATGCCGTACCCTTTGATACAGTGGCCTGCTCCCTGAGGAAGAACTTCAGGGGTATCCTGACGGGTCCTCCTCTGCTCCATCCTGACCCGCTATATGACAGCATCCAGGAGGACCCTGTGGCCCCTCCATCTGACCATATATATGATGAGCCTGAGGGCATGGCTGCCCTATCCCTGTATGAGAGACCACAGGAGCCTCCAGGGGAGGCATGGAAGGAGCAGGCCACTGCTGATAGGGGTCCCAACCCCCTCCAGCAAGACTCCTCTGTGCCTGGCTGGCCACAGGTAACGGAGTATGACAATGTCATACTTAAAAAAGGCCCAAAGTAAGGGGGTAGCCAGGAGATGGGAGACAGAGTTCCCATGGAGGTCTTTGGAAGCTAAGGAGGAGAAATGGGGGCTTCTGATAGAGTCCTTTTGCTCACTGCCCCTTCCTGAGTTCCAGGCTGAGCCTGCCTTGTTTGTGTAGTGTGTGAGTCAACAGCCTAGAGCAGGAAGAGGGCCCTAGAGGGACACACCCTCCTCCTACGAATTTTCCACTTCCTCCCCATGCCTTGGGTCTAAAGGGAACTAGGGCCATTTCTGTTAGGAGGCAACAGGATTTCCACAGATGCACTGGTTCCTTGGCTTGTGCAGTCTCCCTGACTACATGTGTTTCCTTCTTGGGACAACCCTGGCTTCTGGTTAGCAACAAGGGTGGCTATTGTCCTTCTAGATCCCAGAGTTTTCTAGTCATTAAACCATTTTTGAGCTACTCCTTTGTGGCCTGAATGCTGTATGGTGGGATGAATGCTGTGGCTGGCCCACTGAATTCTTCACCTATGTGGTATCATCTTTGGGCCTAGGATGGGGCCTCGGCATTTGTCTACAGAGTCAGAGGCCAAGAAGGTCTGGGTGCCATAGGCAAGCGTTTATCTTAATCTGTTTTCTGTTGCTCTAACTAAATGCTACAGGGTAGATAGTTTATGAAGAGAGGTCTTATTATGTATGTATGTATGTATGTATGTATGTATGTATGTATGTATGTATTCAGCTCAGGGGTCTTCAGGCTGGGGAGTCCACAAACACAAAGTGGGCATCTAGTGAGGGCCTTCTTGCGTGATAATGTGAGAGAGGACATCATGTGCCATGAAGATAGTTAGCATGCCAGAGAGAGTAAAGCTTCTCCCTAGTCCACAAATGACTTAATGAAGGCAGTGTCTTCATCACCCAATCCCAAAGGCCCCACCTCCAAGTCCATGGGCACATAACTCTGGAGATTTTGTTTTCAACACATGAAATGTGAGGTCCTTTCAAAGCATGAAAACATTCAGACATGTCTTACTTTTTTTTTTTTGCAGGGACAGAAAAATGACAGTGGGTGTGTGAAGGGTTGGTGAAAAATCTGGATTGCAGGAAAGACTTGGCTTTTAACATTTTTCAAACACTTATTCACATATTTTGTGTGCATGGCAGGCAGGGCTTGTGCCACATTGCACATGCAGAGGTCAGAGGACACCTTGCAGGAGTCCGTTCTCTCCTTCCACCCTTCCACCAAGTGGGTTGCAGGGACTGAACTAGGTCATCAATCTTAGTGACCGTTACATGATGAACCATCTCATCAGCCCCAAGATGGAGTTACTTATTGTGTCTTTTGTGCACTAGCAATAAGACTTACCGATTGTGTGGTCCTGGCCAGCCTTTCCCAGCACTTGCCCCTACCCGCTTCCTTCATGCATTCATGCCTAGTATCCACAGAGGCCAGAAGAGGGTGTTGGATTTACAGACAGTTGTGAGCTATCGTCTGGGTGCGGAACCTGGGTCCCGTGGAAGAGCAGCAAATGCTTAACTACCGAGCCATCTCTCTTGCCCCTTTATAATTTGAGGGCGTGTGTGATGCCATAAGAGCTGAGAGCCCTTCCAGCTTTGCATTTTCCTCTAAACCCTTTAGGGCTTCTTGGTGCCCAGCTTCCCCACAGACTTTGTGTCTTTATGCTCTCTCTTGTGAGAAAAACCTGAGCTTGTGGAAAGGAATGGTCATGCACTTCTCATCTTACTCCAGCCAGCCTATACAATGCAACACTGCATATGTGTATTCCCTGGCCTCAAGGTGTGAAAAGCTGAGACGAAGCACAGATGTCTGTACTCAAGAAGGGAACAAAAGTGCCACAGGAGGTGGCACAAGGTCTTGCGTGCCAGAGGCAATAACTGCCGGGGACCAAGAAAGGCTTTCATAGCAAGAGGCGGTATTTAAGGTGGGCCTTTTGGGGCGGCAAAGAGTTTGGTGGTACTTAAAAGGCCTGAGGAGAGAGAGTATCCTGGATGGGAAGAACGATAATGAAGCTACAGAAGGAGCCAGGAAGCAGTGGGAAGCGCAAAGTGGAAGGAAGGCCTGATCCGCCATTGTTCAGTTGGACTATTGACTTAGTGCTAACACGAAAAACAGTACACATCAGGTAGAAACCACATTTTGAACCTTGAACTTTGATCTCTCGCCTGCTGATCAATATGGATTGACTTCTCTTCCTCAGGGCCAGGCGTTGGCAACGACCTCCTATCTCTTGGTAGGTTAGGTGTGTTGTATGCAACTTGGGAGGTCTTATCGACACGGGAACCTGCCATTGGTGGAGAAGTAGTCTGTGGTGGCAGATTTGGAGTATGGAGTATGCTGTGGGAACGTCTATCTAGTGGGAGAAGGGGTAGGGGCGTTGAGGCTTTTGGTTAAGGAATGCCCCTGGAATAAATCTTTAAGACAGTAACCCCAGCAGCTCTGGGAAGGTGGACTTGGGGTGAGAGGTATAGGGGAGGGCCTCCGCTGAAAGGTTTTCTGGGATTCAAAGAGTCTTACAGAGTCAGCTGCTGCGGAGCAAGGGTGTCCTATGGATGTGGCCGGTGGAGAAGGGAGGTTTCTGGTAGTGAACTTGGATCCTCATGTGCTGAGATTAAAATGGTTGCAGAAGCCAAGTGGTGGTGGTGCACATCTTTAATCTCAGCATTCAGGAGGCAGAGGCAGGTTCAAGGCTCTGAATTCAGCCTGGTCAACAGAGCAGAGTTCCAGGGCAGCTAGGGCTACACAGAGAAACCCTGTCTCAGAAAACCAAAACCCAAAAACCAAAAACCAAAATCCAAAAAAATAAAAACTCAAACCAAACCAAACCAAACCAACTGAAAAGATGGCTGCATTGAGTCCAGCCAGAGTGGGGCTGGAGCCAGAGGAGGTTCTAGAGTCCAGGAGGGCAATGAGCAACAGACACACAGACTGACGTCTTCAAGACCTCAGGTGACCTTATGGTAGCTTTGTCAGTTATTGAAGGAAGAAGGAAGCTGGAGTGTGTGGGAGGCTTCTCTACCCCTTTTGTCTGTGCCAAGGTTTGCATCCAATCTGAGTTCCAGGATCCATGCGGGTCCGATTCTCCAAGGAGCCTAGGCTCCTTAGGGCATTGGGGGTAGAATATTGGGGCAAGGGTCCGGTTGGTACAGGTAGATGTGTTGTGTCTCGAAGCAGAGACTAACATGGTACTTGACGTGAACATCCTGGATGTGCCCAGCAGGGGGCAGTGTCAGCCCGTGCAAGCTGCATTCAGGGCTAAGCTTGCCAGGCGGGGTGGGTGCCTGGTCCCGAGGGACGAATTTCTTTGCCTGAAGAATCTGGGGGAGCAGCTTCACGAGTCTTCATTATAGAGCCGGTCTTTTCAGAGCCTAAGTATTCCACTCCGGAAGTGTGGACACGCTTTCAAAATATGGGATCCTGAACCAATCCCTATTCTTCAGCACCCTTCACCTTCAGGAGACTGAACTTTCTGGTTGCTATACTCTGAGACCACGTGATCCCACAAGGGGAAGTGGTGAACTGGGGAAAAGTGGGGGGGGGGGAGGACCGGTAGCTGCGGAAGTAGAGCTTTTGGGGAAGCTGGGAGGGGCAATGAAAGTCTTTAGAGGGCTGTTGAGGAAAAAGCTGACAAGGCTTTCAGTGCCCCCTCAGAGGAAATGAGGCAGCGGGTGTGCCCCACTCTGCAGGGAGCTGGGAGTGCCTCCTAGCCAGCTTTCGCTGAGTCTGTGTCACCGTGGTGTGTGGCATCATTCATTCAGTAAATACCACAAAGCAACTCTGAGTGTATGCCCCCCCTCACCCAGAAGCTGGGATTCTGGAAGGCTTCATAGCCCAGGCCCTAACTCAACGCAGGGGAGAGCAGCCGGCAGAGGTGGATCAGTGAGAAAAGCAGCTTGAGAGAGCACCCTTCTCAGACAGACACGTGGAGGCAAGGGTCAAGTTCATGGGCAGGGAAGCAGACTTGCCGTTGCCGGGTAGGGCAATGGATTTGCAAAGGACATCCTGCCCAGAGAACCTCTCTGGGCTCTAGGCAAGCCGTTTGGTACCTGCTGATTTTATGCGAAGCTTAGTTGTACGGAGGGCGCACTTATGGACTGACTTATCTTTTAACTGAAGTGCCCAGGTTGCCTAATGAACGGACATGCTCTGAGAGATTTGTCATCACACATTGTCGCCACTGCATTTTTAAAAAATTAATTATTTATTTACTTTCCGTCGCCACTGTAGGTTCCCCTTCCTGCTTCCAGTCCCTTCCCCCATCTACTCCTCCTCAGTTTCTCTTCAGAAAAGGGGAGACCTCCCGTAGATATCAACCAGCCCTGGCCTATCAAGTTGCAGTAAGACCAGCAGCATCCTCTCCTATTGAGGGCATTCCAGTAGGAGGAAAGGGTCCCGAAGGGAGGCAACAGAATCAGAGACCGCCCCTGCTCCTGCTGTTGGGAGTCCCACTTGAAGACCGAGCTACACATCTGTAACATATGTGCAGAGGACTTAGGTCAGTCCCGTGCAGGCTCCCTGGTTGGCGGCTCAGTCTCTGGGAGCCCCTATAGGCCCAGGTTAGTTGGTTCTGTGGGTTTTCTTGTGCCATTGCACTTTTATACCTACAAGATATATAACTAGGGTGTACGGCGTGTGTACATGTGTGCTTATATACGCTTGTGTGTAAATACATAGTATTTGCTATCTAGTATATGGCATAGATACTCTATATGGATGTGATATATAAACTATGTATATTCTATATACTATTCACATCATATCAACAATATGTATATTTTATGTATGGCATAGCCTGTTTCACCTAGGATGCAAACATGTAGAGCTTGTTTATTTGTAAAATACCACATGTAATGGTGACACAATGGAATTTGTGTATGTAAGCATCCGGGCAGGGGGATTTTTCATCTGCTCAAGTCTCTCGGGCTTTGCGTCCAGCTTGCCATCGACTGAGAAGTTGCTGTGTGACGTACAGCTGAACTGCAGTGGCATCTCAGGGAAGGTAGGGATTCAGGTCCCCAGCTTGGAGGTGGGAACCCAAATTCCTGACAGCCGATATGCTACGTCATTCTCATTCTTTCTTTTCGTCTCCGACTCTCTCATTTCCCATTGTTCCTACATTCTCCAGAGTGTACAAACCGTGTGTGTGTGTGTGTGTGTGTGTGTGTGTGTGTGTGTGTGTGTTGGCTGTGATCTGCATAACCTGTCACACACTTAGAGTTGGGGTGTCAGGCCCCTCAGGAGGTTCCACCACGGACTTTTGGCATGTAGGAAGGGCCCAGATTGCTTGGGCCTCTCTGGCTCACTCAGACTCCTCCCTGGCGACTCCGATTCAAGCTGTTGCTGCCACCACTTTTCAGCCTTGATGCTAACCAGCCTACTGCCTCTTGCCTCCTGGGTGCTGATTCAATTAGCCAAGGTGCCCACCTCCTGCAAGGGCCATTTATAAAATCAACTGGGGCAGCTGCAGACCTCAGGCAGGGTAGGGCTGGGGGAAGCAGTGAGCTGAGAGGAGGAGGCAGAGGAATCCTGGGAGGGGTGTCTGATCCGATTAGGTGCTAGGCTGGCTTCCCTGTGGCAGGCGGTTGTACATCACTGCTTGGCGCTGGTTCCCTACTGCCCAGCACAGAGCAGACTCCATCAGTCTCCAAGCAGTGGCCACGGTTGGTGGGGAGAGAGGAGTAGGATCCACAACACTTCCATCTTTGTAGAGTGCTTGGGACAGCTTCGTGTTGTGGGCTGGTCAGGCTCCACTTCTGCTCAGTGGCAGCTCTGTGTCTTTGGTGGAAAAGGAGAAGAGTAACACCATACTTCTTCGAAGCTTGTGGCAAAGACAAAAGGAAAGAACGAAAGCTAGCTTCTAGGACAGTGCCTGGCACGTGTGGGCGATTCTAGTGTCCCCCACAGTCTCATTTGGCCCCCTGTCAACTCCCCAAAGCGGCAGGCAAGTTATTCTCATCTTATTAAGAGGGTCACCGGGTCGTAGAAAAGCAGCTTCCCCCTTGTCTTTGCAGAGCAGACTGGGCTTTGTGAAGGTGGGAGGATTCACCTGGGAGAGACAGTCGGTTCTAAAGAGCAAAGAAAAGAGGAAGAGAGGTCAAGGAGAGGTCAGGAAAGCATTGCCAGTAGCCTTTCCTTTCCACAGCTAGGTGGGGGAGGGGATGTGCCTGTGTGTGAATCTGATGCTCACACGATCTGTCATGCCTAGGAATGGGTAGAGTCGGGCAGACAAACTGCTGGATAGCCTGGAAGAACTTGGCTGGAAGCAAGACTGGAGGCCAAGCAGCCTCAGGGCAGCTCTCCTTTCATGCTAGCAGCATCCACTCATCCCAGAGGGTGAGTGCTTTGGGGAAAGGAAGTTGGCCTCTGGCTGAGAAGAAGCACCAGGCTGCCCAGCTAGTGCCACTTGCCAAGTGCTGTGGTCAGTGCAGATTGGGACCACTACCCTGCAGCCAGAAAGAGGAGCTTGGGGGTAGGGGGAACAAAGGAGGAAGTTGAGGAGGAGTGGGCATAAAGCCCAGAGACTGCTTGGAAGCAGTGTGTGGTGTGCAGGCCCACAATCCCAACACATGGGAGGCTGGGTCAGGATTGTTAGTTTGAAGCTAGCCTGGACTACATAGTGAGAAATAGATAAATATGTCTAAATAAATGAAAGAACAAATGAATACATTAAATTAAAATAAAATGAAGAGCCCAGAAAACACCTAACACAATATAGCTTTTTTTCCCCTCCCTCCCTCCCTCCCTCTCTCCCTCTTCTTTTCTCTTTTCTTCTCTCTCCCCAACCCCTCTCTATCTCTCTTGTCACCATCTTAGCTTAGGTTGATTTTAAAATCACCCTTTTCCTGCCTGAACCTTCTAAGTAGCTAGGATTGCAAGTGTGTGTGTGACCCAGATTGAAAGGACAAATACAACTCAGTTTTTTATTGAGGGAGAGAAACACAGGTGCTTTTTAGTAATGTGAAGCGATTTGTGATTCTCTGGAGGATGGCCCATCTAGAAACTTCTCATCCCTCATCCTGCCTGCCAGGAACCTATGCATATCTTGCCTAGTTGATGTGCGCGTGCATGCGTGCATATGTGTGTGTGTGTGTGTGTGTGTGTGTGTGCGTGTATGTATGTGTTTTTGGGCATAGAACCCAGGGATAACAGGTTCTTAAAATGCCTTCCTGTGAAATGTTTGGAGTATCCAACTCCTCAGAGTAAATGAGGCCCCCAGAGCTGTTAAGAGGTGATGGAGATAAGGATGGCCATGTCTTGCCCCTGGAACCAGGGTTTGGCTGATTAAAAACCAACCAACCAACCAACCAAACAAACAAACAAGCAAACAAAAACAACAACAAAAAAGTAGCAGCCTGCTCTGAAGTTGTAGGAGGCACAAACAGAACCCTGGACATGGCCCTGTTTCCTCTCTGATGCTCACCTTTCTCCCCAGAACCTTCTCTTTGCTTTATCCAGCTCCTGCTCAAGCTAGAGCTCTCTGGAGGCCTCTGGGGCTAAGAAACACCTTACCATCGAGAGTGCAAAAGACAGGTTGCCTGAACCTAGAGGGGCCTTAGGAACCCTCTGGTCTACAGCCTCATTTGCCACATAAGGGAACAGAGACCATGTGGACCATTCTATCTCTCTCAGCCATGTTTACATTTTGTGAGAACCTGTGCTGGGTGCAGAGGAGAGAATCTCTACTGCGGAGGCCTTGCACAGCTCATTTGTGACTTTGTACATGAATAGTGGAGGCAGCTCAAGGGAGGGGACTGCACTCCTCTATTCTTTTTCCCTAAAAGGACAGGTATCTCTGAGCAAGAATTACTTCCCTCCACGTTACCCTGCAAGTCCATAAGCAAATGCCCAGGAGTATGTGTGAAGCTTGGGTTGATTAAGGGCTAGCCAAGACCTACGTTCTTCATTTTCTGCTAGTCACCTTACTGATCTGCACCAAAGGCAAGCTATATGGACGTGTGGACATAGTCCCTTTCTGTTTCCTCTGGCAGTGACATCCTCTTCCCTCCACTTGTTACCCTGTGCTCTAGCCCCAGAGAAGCTCTGCTTTGTAGGTGATTCGAAACAGGGCACAACAACCCACAACAACCCTGTTTCCCACTGTCTTGATCACTGCGTCCAGGTGAGTGTCACTGGCTTGGCGCACAGATGGCAGAGGGTAGGAGGTGAATCGGGATGGATCCAGTTGAGAAGGACAATGTGGACTAATGAAGAATGAGTTGGTGTCAAAGACAGAGAGACTAGAGGTGCCTGGGCCTGGGGGTCATCTACAGGAGGCTGAAAGACTGCAGCTGATGTAGAGGACGCTGTCTGGCTCAGGCCAGGAGGAAGCTTGGAGACCCTTTCTTCTTTCTCCTCCTCTTCTTTTCCCCCTCTCCTCCTCCTCATTCTTATATTTATTTTTGTTTGTGTACGTGTGTGTGTGTGTGTGTGTGTGTGTGTATGTGAGGCATGTGTCGTGGCATGACTGTGGAGCTCGGAAGATGACTTTTAGGAGTCGGTTCTGCCTCTCTGCTGTTGAGACAGGACTTCTCCTGTCTGCTGCTATGTTATGTACTCCAGGCTGGTTGGCCCTCAGCTTCTCTTGTCTATGACTCCCATCTCACTGGTCTTATAGATGTTTGCCGTCACATTTGGCATTTTTTTTTTAAATGTTGGTTTTGGTGATTGAACTGAGGCTGTCATCTCCCTGACTCCTCCAGAGACTCTTCCTTTGAGAAATGGAATGGCTCCTGCTGCTACCAAGTGGCTGGAGATGTTGGATTGCCTGAACCTGAGTGAGGAAAGTGGTCCTGATGTCACTGGGACCAAAATATCCAACAACATACAGGAGGAAGAATTTATTTTAGCTCATGGTTTCAGAAGTGTCAGTCCATTGCAGTGGTGGAGTGGGGGCAGAGGAGAGCAGCCCACATCAAGATGGGCCTGGGGATGGAGGCAGAGGAATAATGGTGCTTTTTCACAGTGTTGCTCTTTTGATCTGTCCAAGCCCTGTGGAGATGATGCCATCCACATTTAGGATGTCTCTTTCCCTCCCAGTTCATTCTGGAAATGTTCCTAAGGGTGTGTCTCATCTCCTAGGTGATCCCAAATTGGGTTATTTGGTTTTTTGTTTGACTGTTTTTGTTTTTTAGTTTTTTTTTGTCCTTTATATGCTTTATATGCTAACCTCTATCAGATCAGATGTATAGTTATTAAAGATCTTTTCCCATTCTGTGAGCTGATCTGAGGACTTGACATCCTGAGTTTTTCATTTCCAGTTTTAGTTCAGCTTTGGGTTTTCTTTAGTGATTGTATTTCTTTGTTAAATTCTATATTTATGTCTTGAATTGTTTTCATTATTTCATTTGACTGCTTGTTTTATGGTCATCGTTTCATTAAGGCATCTATTCCCATCCCCTGTAAGGTCATTAACATAATCCTCATTGCTTTTTCGAAGTCTTTGTCTTGTGCTTCAGCTGAATTGCTTCTTTTCAGGATCTATTGCAGTTTTGCTCCTGGTTTCTGGAGGAGGCATTTTTGTCTTGGCCATTGTGTGTGTGTGTGTGTGTGTGTGTGTGTGTGTGTGTTTGTGTATGCAGAAATCTAGGCATCTAGAGTTATGACATTTGGAGTATCTCTTGGTGTAGATATCTGGTCCCATCTTTATTGGGTGGGTGTTCCATTCTTTGTATGCTTGGTGCACACTCTGGATCCTAGCCAAGTGTGGTGGCTGTGGAGTCCCTGATAGTGTTTTTATGAGCCAGTAGGAATCACAAAGGAATGGATATGTGCTAGAAATAACGGCTGAAAGGGGTGGTTGGAAAGAGCTAGGTGGACTTTGAGTCCACACCAAAGTGGCAAAATCTCCAGGGCCTGGGGGTGGGCTGGAAGGAGAGACTTCGTGTTTTTCTATCTCAGCCACGAGTAGTGGCATCCATCAACCCCCACAGAGTTAAATAAGGTGAGTGGAAATTGTGTCCTTTTATTCAATACCAAGTCATCCCTGGCCCCAAAAGCACCTGATGACAATCAAATGCCAATGTTCTCAGATCACAGGGTTGTCCTAGGCCCCATGAGTCATCAAGTAGAACAATGGAGAGGGCACAGGGTGGACCCACAGAAGCATAAACAACCCATGTTCACCCGTTTTATTTTGTTTCTTCCTTCAAGCTGGCCTCAAATGTACAATCCTTCTGTCTGGAGTGATAGGCATGTGCCACTACACCTGGATAATTCACCTGCTCTTGGCTCTGCTGGCTTTCTCTGGGGCTCATCCAGAAGCAGCAGAAATAGCCAAACCATGACAAAGCCCTAGAGGGAGCCCTGGAGGGAGGCTTTGCCACCTCTGGCAGCTGACAGGTGCCCTCTGATTGGCTCTGACTAAGAGCTTGCCCCTTCCTGCTGGTCCAGGTGGGGAGATGGATGACAGTCTGAGGAGGAGAGATGAGAAATGGAAGAAGAATTGATTAGAGAATAGACCAGTTGGCAAAAATCTCTGGCAGATCAATAGAGAGCATTTGCATGGGGGTGGGTGAGGATGGGGGATGGGGAAGGGGCTGCACTTAGGGGCTAACTAGTGAACACCTGGATTCGGGGCCTGGTATCTACTGTCCTGACCTGACAGAAGGGAGCAGTGCTGTTCACAGCCCGTTCCCATACATAGAGCCCAAAAGAAATGAGACTCGCTGCTCCAGGCCTGGGAGAGTGGGTAGCTATGATCCAGTATTCTGGTAGCTTAAGGGGTGTTCTGCTCACACTGGTCAGGATGCTGAGGGGGTCCTCACACTGCAGTGTCTGCAAGCAGACTTCTGCATGTTTGTAGGTGCCAATGCTGGGGTCTGTGAATAGCCTCCAGTCTCTGCTGGAGGTAGGGCTACACCCTGCTACCTCACCAGCTTCTCCTCCAGGAGATGTTTGTAGATGGAGATTCTACCCCCTTTACATTGTCCTCATGGTGGGATAGCATTTGCCCCTCATGTTGGGATCCCACTTCCACCAGGCTAAGGAGAACCTCATAAAGAGGGACGCTCTGCAGCCCCTCCCCCATTTCTCAGAGGTGCCCCTGTCTGGATCCTCTGAAGTCAGTGCCTTGGCCAAGTCCAGAGCTGATGATTGTAAGGGGTGGGAGACAGTCACTTCAGGCCCTCTTCTGCCAGGGATAAACACAACTGGCTCCTTTTACTGGTAGACAGGCCAGACGTGTCAGAGGGTAGCTATGGATGTAGCCCAACATATGAAGTCATAAACTTGCTCAAAACACTGGGAGATTTTTCTATCTTATTGCTGTTGCTGTAACTTGATTGGGCAGTTCTACAGCATGAACTTTGTAGGTGATGGTGTCATTTCACAGGTGTTAGAGGTTGGACACTCCTGCTAAGGTCTCTCGCTTCCCCTGTCACCACTGTGGCCCTTGCTGTGGGGTCTACAGGGCCAGTCTTCTAGCTTTTGAGGTTGGACAAAGTTGCTCCCAGTCTGGCCAGGAGCCCTGCTTTAGAGAGGCATGCTTCTCAGTATGCCAACTACAGGCTCCACATAAGCACAGCACCTTTTGAACAAAGGCAGAATGGGTCTTGATATGGAAGGTCCAGTCTGGGGAAGGAGAACATGCTGGGAACATCAGGGGTTAGAACTGAGATGTGTCTTCCCCAGGAGCTGAAGAACTAAGTGGTCCTAGCAAGGGATGGAGGCTGGATACTGTGTGATTTGGGGGCCTAGCTTCTATGTACCGACCTTTTTCAAGGCACTTTGAGGTGGGGAGGGAGAGATTTCAAAATACCTCTGCCACATAATTCATCCATGATGGCTTCCCTCCATGGGCTCATAAAAGATTTTTTTTTTTTAATCATTCCTAAAAGCCTATCTTATAAAAGGCAAATGCCTCCCATAAAGTGGCCATGCCTGGAGCTCATTATCAGCCAACACTCCAATTTGATCATTTTAGTGGGATTTAGGTGGCACCCAGAAATCTGACCTTAATAGTTTACACGTGTGCATGTGTGTGCATGTATCTGAGTTGAGGGCAAGAGCTTTTTTTTTTTTTTTTTTTTTTAATTCACTCAACAAATATCGATCAAACACTAATAGTCTCGGCAGCCTTGGCTCTGCTGGACTGGAGAATGAACAAAGAAACAAACCACTCTGCTCCTATGGAGGCCACAGAAGGTAGGCAGGCAAGAAACAAAGTGTTAACTATAGGTGAAGGTGAGTCAGATGGCAGTAAGCACTTTGGAGAGAAAGGCAGCAGGGCAAGGTGGGGAGGGCATGGTAGAGGAGATTCCTGGAGAGGCTTGACGATGGGGAAGGACCCAGCTGTGACTGCAAGTGCCAGGATGAGGGGAAGGCCAGCAGACACCCGGGACATGGTACTGAAGGAGATTTTTACCCCATTTTAGAGGCGCATGTACCCTGAAACCTGCCTCCTCCATGTGGAGAAACACTGTTTCTTCACCCAGTGTTCCAGGAATCAGAGACCAGAGCCCAGCAGAAGAGAAGCCATCCATGGGGAGTTTCCTGGAAGGTAGAGTGACAGGAGCTGGCAAGCTCCAGACCAGCCAATTTTTGGATGTATTAGTAGTTCACTTTTGTTAGCTGCAAACAAAATACTAGTGAAAGGAAGAAGGCCTTGTCTTGGCTCACATGTCCAGAAGGTTCAGTCCGCAACCACTTGGCTCCATGTTTTTGGCCCTGTGGTGAGACAGAACATTACAATAGCAGAGGCTGTTTGCTTCATGCTGGACAGGAAACAGGGAATACTCCAAGGGGCCAGGGCAAGGTACAGCCTCAAGGACACAATGCAGCGACTCACCTTCTCCAACTAGACCCCATCTCCTACTTTTCACCATTTCCAACAATGCTTCATCTTACGAATCTGGTAAGAGACTGATGAATTCATTCATTAGGCCAGAACCCTGGTGACCTGATTGTCTCTGGAAACACCATCACAGACACGTCCATCGGTGTACACTCTGCCAGGGCACATGGTTCTCCATCCAATTGGTGTAATAATTCAGGCGACATACCATCCCAGTGGACGAGGTGCCAGCTCACCTCACAAGGCTTGTTCCCTGTTGCGTGACAAAACTTTCATTGGAGAGCTGTAACACACACGTCTACTCACCCTAGACTAGGGATGCCACAACAGGCCAAAGTACAGATACCACCAAAGTCAAGCTTGGCGAACCAATGGGTTTCAATTGCAGTTACTTACAGGGGTATGGTGAGGAGTTCCTCACAGGAGCAGAATGTGATTCAAAGACAAGTGCATCAGCAAGGCCCACCCCAGCATGGGTGGCAGCTCACAGAAGCTGGGGACTTGGAGCACACTGGGCAGCCGCAGCCGACAGGCAGCTCAACAGCTTGGAGCTTCCTTTCCAGGTCTGAATCTGGGTGATGGCTCTCTTTCCCCACATTAACATTTGCAGCTTTGGGGGTGGGGGTGGGGAATCGCTAGGCTGAGATGTGTAACAGTGGGAGGACAGGCTGGGTAGGTGAGGGACTGACATGGTGCTTGGACTCCCTGCTTACTCCACTCTGCTATTGAAGACCTTCTCTAGCTAGGGGAAGGGGCACAGAGGAAAACCACACAAAGCCGCTCAAAGATTCTAGTGGGGGAGGGTTGACAGCTTCCCAGGGTGTGGTGTGATACGACTAGGGGCTGATGGAGAACATAGCTCTGGGGTACTGAGGCTCAGAGGAAGGAGCCCCAAAGACTTGAGCATTACAGATTTCTAGCGATAGTGTCATGGAAGCATCCCTAAACTAGAGGAAGGAAGAAAAAAAAAATAGCACTGCAGAATGAGAAACTCATGCTTGATTATTCTAGAATGTTCTTTGAGTGTGGTGGAAAAAGGAAGGGCACCAAGCCACATGGGAGGTCCCTGTGGTGAAAGAAGGGGAAGAGGACATTGTGGTCTAGCGTGGGAAAGGCAGAGGTAGCCAGCGGAGGACATTTTAATGAGAGTGGAGCTCACTGTGAGCAGAACCCATAGGATGGATCCAAAGAGCCTGACTAGAGAAAAAGCCTGGCTGGATCCAACCCTCATGTTTGCAGGTATAGAATCAGGCATTAGAGGGGAGAAGATAATTACCCAAGAACCCGTGGTTACAGGTGGACAAGAAACCTCATGCCTGTGGACTCTGAGCTCAGTGTAGCTGTAGCTGCCGCACTGCGGAGTTCCAACACATTTGAAGTACTGACTTACTTGTCTTCATTCCCCACCAAGAACACAACAATGGTTATTACTTTTCTGATTTTCAGACGGAGAACCTTAGGCACAGCCTTAACTTTATTCAAGGTCATACAGCTAGTATATGGGGAGCAAGGATAGGGACTCTGCAGTTTGCTCTAGGGTCCATGTTCTTCTTGTAGAGGTAGCATGGAGTCATTTGATGTTCTGGGTAGCTATGAGTGTGGTCAATAGTGCCTGTCTAAGCACAACAATGCTGTTTGTGAGCTCTTCTCAATTCTCCCATCCCCCGTCCTTCTTGTCAATGCCTCAGTGCTCCTGCTGTTTATTATTATTATTGTTATTATTTGCTCCCCTTCAGGCAGAGATGACTATGGTGAATGAGTAACTGTGGACAAGTGAGATGCAATGCTACCATTTGCAGCACTTGCTCATTGCTGTGGTGTAAATATTTCTATTGTGTCCTGATTCCTTCCGTGGCTAACTCTACACCCTCAAGTGAACATTGATCAGCTTGAAACACTGCAAAATCTACAGTGGACTCTCCGATCAGTCTGGTTCTAGCATAAGCACTTCCTTCCCTCCCAACTCATCCTGAAGCCTCCTTCTCCTTCCCCCTTCCTGCCTATTCATTCCTCACCTTTGATTAAACTAGGTTCACATAAATGGCTGTGATTTGAAAGTTCTCATCTTAGGATGTTTATTTCCTCTGCTCAAAAAGAAATAATAATAAAAAATTCATGGAGTTCTGCCCACTATAAACATTTCCTCAAAGGGGATTTGGTGATTTAGTTCAAATCTTGATTTTACAGATATAGAAGATCTGCCTGGAGAGTCAAGGAACATTCTCAGAGACACACAACCAGCCTGGGTTCTGACCTGGTCCCTGGCTTGCTTTTCTAACACATCCTAGCATCGTGTGTGTGTGTGTGTGTGTGTGTGTGTGTGTGTGTGTGTGCGCGCGCGCGCATGTATGCATGTGTTGATCCAAAAGAAGGTGAAAATTGCACACCTTAATTGAGAAGATAAGATGAAAAAACAAAAACAAAAACAAAACAAAACAAAACCAAAAAACTATTGGCTCAGGGGAAGGGGAGATCTACAAGGTGTTTTGGATCTGCTTCATCAACTTGTAACTTTGAGAAGGAATCTTAAATGCTTTGAGCTTTAGCTTTATCACTTTAAAATGCAGATATTATGAATGTTTGCCTTGTGTATCTCACAGGGATATTAGGAAGATCAAAGGAGATAAATGGCTAGCAAAGTGTGTCTAACGCAAGGAAACACAAATGCCTCTTAACTGTAGATGACTACTCACCACCTCATTTAGAATAAGAGAAATGTAAATTAAAATTACACCACGGTAAACAATTTTCTCACCTATCAGATTGGCAACGGGCCAGAAAGTTGATAACACATTGTAATGGTGATGCTGTGAGGAAATAGACATCCTCATCTTTCTCATGGGAAGGGAAATGTGTATAACCTCTACAGAGGGTAATTTGGCAATAGCTGTCAATGTTTTAAATACATAGCTCTTCTGACCTAGTCATTTCACTTTTGGGAATGTATCTTATAAATCTATTTGCATAAGTACCAACGGTCTGCTTACAGCTCTTTGTTGTAGTGATGTTTGCAACAGGCAAACATTTGAAATTATATCGGCGGTCATCAAGAGGGCTGTCTCCGGGCCAGGGGTGTGGCTCAGTGACAGAGCACTTGATTACTATCCCTGAGGCTCTGGGGTTCATCCGCAGCAGTGAATAAAAGGAGATGCTTCTTTAAGATGCCTTCTCTCCCTACCCTGCCCCGATTAGGAGCCATTAAGAAACCATGTGACCTGCTGCCTGGTCAGAAGTGAATCTCTCCAGTCAGGAGGGACCATGTCTCTTCTGAGAACATTGTGTGGTTGCTCAGCCTCTTAGGTTTCTTGCTTTTCGGAGTTCCTATCCTGCTGCTTTCTCTGAGGGGCATCAGCCCACCCCACTGTCATCTTGACAGCACAGAAACAAATCCTAGCAGAGGATTAGAGGTAGGCAAGGGACTTACTATCTGTAGAGGGATCTGCAGGAGGCGGGGCTGTTGGCAAAGGAAAAGCATCATGTCTCCAATTAAAGTTCTAAAGGATTCATCTTCCACTCAGCCCCCCTCAGAAATTGACATTTATTAGGTTGTCAAGGCTGATTTTCCTCCTGGCCTTTTCTTGCCCTCAATATCCACCCCCCTTTCTGTGTATGTAGAGACACCCAAGTGAATAAAATGCTTATATTTTTCTGTTCAAAGATCAAAGGTTCTGCGTTTGGCCTGGCTTCTTGATTTTTAATAGAGGGGAAGGTCATACCCAGAGGGGCACAGACACAGCTCTGCTGAAGAGGTAGGAGCCTGAGGCTCATGTTTAGTCTAGAATATGGGGTGAAACAGGTTTGTGTAGAGTCAGATTGCCAACTGTGTATTGGGAATGTCCCATCCCATCACTCATGTGCCATTCAATCTGAATTTCATCAGTGTGTACTCATTTCTGCGACTTTGTTGAGCCCTCTTTGAAGGAAAAATGTCCCTCTTTAAGCGAGTTCATGAAATCACTAACATCCTAGGAACCCTGAATTCTGAGTTGAAGAGATTCTGAACACAGCCTGAACTCTTGCAGAAAGGAAGCCAGAGACCAAGGGACTTGCCCAACATCATTATCATGTTGGTGACAGTGATGTGGTTGTCACCCAGGTCCTCTGACTTGAAGATCAGTTGACTTCAGTTTGTCACAGTGGTTTTCTCTGGTGACAAGAGGAAGCTGGCTGTATGTGAGAGAAGACAAACAATAGGCACAAACAGGCAAGGCTAGTGTGGAGGCCACTTGCCTACACTGTCATTTTTCTAGTCACTCCAGATGTTATCCTTTTTTTTTTTCGTTTTATTTATTTTGCATTTATGACTTGGGACACAGTCTTTGGGTATCTGGCTTTGGTTTCCTCAAGATGCTTACTAATTCTTGTGATTTTTGTGGGTTGTTTTTCTGGTTGGTTGGATTATTAGTTATTCTTTTCCTTCTCCATTAGTGTTAGGTTTGACATAATGGGTTCCTTCCTAGCTCTCCTTTGTTCGTCTATTCCTCTCGTGAAATCTATTCTTCCTTGTGCTCTTGTGGTTGAGACTGTCTGTCTTCCTCCTCTGTGTATAGTATTTTTTTTTAAAGTATCCCCTGTAGTGCTGGCTTTGTAGATAGGAACTGCCTCAGTCTGTGCTTGTCTCGCAGTATCCTTATTTAGCCATCAGTTTTCAAAGATAGCTTTGCTGGATGCAGCAATCTTGGTTGGAAGTTCTTACTTTCAGGCCTTGACAGATACTGCTCTATGTTCTTCTGGCTTTTACAGTTGCTGGAAAAAAAGTTCCTACAGTTGTAGGAAGAAAGGGAGAAGACACAGAGTTAAAAAGGAAAACTCCCTCAACTCTTGGAGCACTTCTTTGTAACTTAGAGACTGACATTTGCATGCACAAGAGTACGAAGGGGCAATTGGATTCACAGATTCTCATCTTTCTTGTGTTTTGTGCTTGTCTTGTGTTGGACAAGTGTGATGCCTACCAGAACTGTTGGTTATCCTTACTTCTTTGTGCAGTAGGGGCCTCTGCTGGACACACTTAGCTGGGGCTGGTTCTTTTATATTCTAGAAATTCCTAAGCTTATTGCCCCTAGGGAATGGCTAATATCTTAGTTAGAGGCTGGTTCCCAAATGGAGGTAAGCCCAGTACTGTGATCCATAGAGGTGAAGGGCATGTCTGTGCTTTCAAGATGTCCTCAGTATTATTCTCCTTGAAGGGAAGGGATGCACTACAGAGTTCTGAGCTCTCCATCAGTGAATAGCCCATGTGTGACCAGAGAGGTTGATTCTCCCACTGGCCTCAGGCTCAAGGCTACCCAGTACTAATGTTAACCTCAGTTGACAAGGTCTGTTCCCAGGCACTGAGGACAGGACTGTGTGCTACTCTATGTGAGCACCTCCTGCTGTCCTCACTTTCCCACTGGTCTGTGTCTAGCCCTCCTGCTCTTCACAACTGCCTCTCGGGGCTATCTCTGTGGCAGGATAGATTTGTGGTTGTTTCTTTGTTCTCTCAAGACAGTTTAGCTTCCCAATTTCATAGATTAGGACCCCTCTGAAGATGGTGCCTGGCCACTCTACTGCTAGTCATATAGAATGACACACTGGGGTTCCGTGCCACTGCCAACCCACATGCTAGCCGAAGCATCATCACAAAAAAGCTCACAACTGTGTGAGGTTTGTGTGGCCTTGTCACTAGGGTAGGACTATCACGCAGTCTCTTTCCCTAGGCTTCCTGGCTTACTTCTGGATAGGTTGTCTGTTTTCTCTTCCCTCCCTGAACTGGAGCAGTGTTCAGCTTGGCTTCTTTTTGGTGTGTGGCCCATCTTTTTTTGATACCTTTGCTCTTTCAGCCCAATTTTGTGGATTGCGGAGTTCTTCCTTTTCTATTTTCCTTTCTTTCTTTTTTTCTTTTCCTTCCTTTTTTCTTCCCTCCCTCCTTTCTTCTCTCCCTCCCTCCCTTCCTTCCTTCTTCTTCTTCTTTTTTTTTTTTTTTTAATGTGAGACAGGATATGGCTGGTCTGGAACTCACAGAAATTAGCCTGCCTCTGCTTCTGAGTGCTGGGATTGACAGTGTGCACCACCACATCAAATCCAGTCTGTTCTTTCTTATAGTGATGCTTCTTCTTAAGCGGGTCACATAGAGGCTCTGGATCTGACTTAATTTTAAGCATCCCATTCTGCTGTGTTGAGAATAGGCTTTGGGACTCCTGCGGTAAACCGGACAGCACAATGGCGGTGCATGGTTGGAAGACAGCAGTGGAGCTGGTGGATGTTGAGATCTGAGACCCAATGCTTGCTGGGTTGCATTCATTGTGACAGTAGGTTTTGGCATGGAAGAATGGAGTAGCACTGATCGACCTGGGGAAGGCCGAGGGAAGAATTGAGCTGGTGGGAAGATTCAAGGATCCTACTTAAAATGTGGTTTTCAACTGTCTATGGTGGTTGAGCAGTAACAAGTATGAGTCTAGAACTCAGGAGAGTCTGGGTTAGATATAAGAAGATGGGCATGTCTTAGTATTAAAAGCCACAAGACAGAGTGAACTTGCTTCGAAACTGAGCATTCGTAAAAAAGATGGTTAGTCAAGGGATAATATCCCTGGGGCAGTGTAGTCAGCAGGATCAGGAGAATTGACCAATCAGCAATATATGAGTGAAGAACAGTGTGATATCCTGGAAGGTGTAAGTCTTCTGCTCATTGGCTGTTGCTGGTGAGTCATCGCAACAGGAAGAGAAGCAAAATGCAGAGCCACAGAAACTTCTCTTTTCTCATGTAAACAAAAATCATGGGCTGAGGAGGTGCTTCAAGTTTGAAGAGAATAGAGAGAAAAAAAAAAAAGGAAGGGACCTCCAGGAGAGTAGTATAAGGGTTCACATGACCAGTGGTGACTCCAGAATTTCTTAAAAAAAAATTTTTTTTTTTACATTTATAGTTTTAAAATTTTGTGTCTATTAGTTGCTTTGATGTTGTGATAAGATACTATTACCACAGCAACTTAAGGAAGAAAAATTTATTTTGACTTATGGTTCCAGAGGGAGAATTCAACATGGTGGGAATGCCTGGCAGCAACTGGCAAGTAGGATAGCAGTAATAAGAAGCTGAGAGCGCAAGTCCTCAATCACAACCATGACACAGAGAGTGAATAGGGTGAGATTTTTTAACTCTCAAGGCCCACCTCCATTCCTAACCCCCCCCCCCCTGTGGCATTGACTGGGAACCAAAGTGTTCAAATGCCTGAGCCTGTGGGGAACATTTCTCATTCATGGAGATCAAGGAGAAATTTGCAATAGTTAGTTCTGTCCTTCAACTGTGTGTGTCCCTGGTATTGATCTCAGGTCACTGGCCTTGGCTGTAGGCATTTTTCTAAGCTGAGCAACCTCATTGCTTCTGCAACCCTAGATTTGCTATCCTAAAGGCACTGAGGGGCATGGGTCAGCTTAGAAGGGAGCATGACAATGGACTCTCAAAGTATGAAGGTCAAGAAAACCTGTTTGTTCATATAAAGGATAAGATACGCTGATGGGGGCAGAGTGTGTGCTGACCCTAAAGTTCTCCCATGACCCCGCTAAGGGTGATTTTACAGAAGCAGCTGGAGGGGAGAGAGGGGCCTTTTGGGTAAAGATGAACACTCCTTTTCAGAGATAGTTCCTTTACCCAGCGGTGTTCAGTCAGCAGAAATGCAGTCAGTGGAGTGAGAAGGGACGTGAAGAACAGACAGGAGTCCTGAGAGACCATGCCAGGCCTCCCACTGAGCAGGAAGGAAATTTGGTAACACTCCTTTCTTACCCTCTTCCTTCTCGTAGACATTTAGGCAAGTCTGAGGCTGGAGCTTGTATCTCTGATTTACTTCCGTTGATGGGACACATACAGACACATACATGTGCACACACATTTACACACATGTGCATACCCCTCCCGTTCCAACACACAACATGTGAGTTTGCACATCAAGAAATCTTTTTGCAGGGAGAGGTGCAGGGCAAGATGCCTTAGGGAGAAAAGACACTTGCTGCCAAACCTGAAGACATGAGTTCAAGCTCTTCCATCAGATGGGAGGAGAAAATGGATTCCTGTAAGTTGTCCTTTGACCTCAATAGGCAGGGTGTGTTATGTGCTCTTACACACACACACACACACACACACACACACACACACACACACACACATACACACACATACACACACACACACACACGGACACACATTCTTATTTTAAGTAAGAAAAAAACAAACCAAAACAAAAATCTTGGGAGACCATGAACTTTTTGCAAAGGTGTTACCATGGAATACCATGGAATAAAGCATTTCTACATTCCCTTTGGGAAACCCAGCTGCATGTGACCCCCTCTTCTGAACGTTCTCTATGGAGTCACTCTTTGCATTTCAAGTGTAAGTTTGATTTCTGGACACAACCTAACGTTGTTGAAAGCTAAGTATGATGTCTAAAATGAGAGATTAAGGTTTTTATGCCCTTTGATGAGGTTTGATACAGTTAGAATAAGCCTTACTTTATCTTTTTTAAAAAGGGGGTACTTCTTCCTTCAAGCATGTAGTTAGGAATGGTGGATAAAGTACCTGCTACAGTTTTTGATCTGTAGGCATTCCGTAATTGGTAATTATTAATGTTCCTAAAACAGGGATCCTGAAATGAATGGGATCATTGTTGAAAGAAATGTTATGTCCCCCAAGGTGAAGGCTTTGAAGGGACAGACTTTATCTAGAATTAGAAATTTTGCTAAGTGTGTTAAAAAAATAGCAGATTCATAATCTCATAATCTTATCTGTTATTCTCCTTTATCAACTTTACAGGCAGGAGGACCAGAGGACTCTAGGTCAAAGAAGAGGACAGCTGAAGGAGATCACATGGGAAAGAATGAAGCCAACCTTTACCTTAGGACCATCCATGTCTGTCCCAGGTGACAAAGAGGCTGGGGATGCTCTCTCCTCCTCCCTCCCTTCAGGCTGGGATGCTCATACCAGTGGGAGGAAATGCTATTATAAGTTCTTGTGTTGGACATAGAATTTTAATCCACCAGGACAAAAGCAAATAGTTATGAAGATGATAGCAAAGGAGTAACATAGCTTCACATACAGAAAAGACCAAATAGTCCTCTCCTGAGGCCAGGTCTTCTTCATAGAATGAGAGAGAAGTCACTAGGAAGGCTATGGATGTTTCTGCAGAAGGGATGGGAGGAGAAGAAGCTCACCAAGGAGGCACTGACGTGAAATCTGCTCCTGCTCAGTCAGGTGCACAACTAGCCCTGCTATGTGGCTCCCTCCTCAGAAGGCACAAGGACAAGCTTCCTGGCCCAGAGCTGAGCAGGGGCCATCTTGCCTCCACAGGGAGAAACAGAGAGACCTCATGTAAACTGATTAAACCCTGGTGGCATCCCTCTCTAGGCCTCTATTTCCAACAAGAGGGATTGACGGCTTGGAACTTTATCAGCGTTTCTCACACTTTGGTTCTTTCACTTTAGTCTACAGATCTCCACCAAGACACAGTATGTTTGTTCACATTTGTGTGTGTACATATGTACAGCCACATGCTACGTGAAGATGTTCAGTCAAAGATGGATCTAAATACATGGCTGTGGACCCTTAAGATGATATGAGCTAAGGTGTCATGACATGACAGGGTTTATGTTTATACAACAGTGTGCAATGTTTGTGCATTACATCTGGACCACAGTTTCTCCTCCTTCCACTCCTCTCAGTTTTCTCCCTTCCAACCTCTCATCTCCCCTGGATTCACTCCTCCTCTGTCTCCCTTCAGGCCAACCAGGATATCAACTGAACATGGCATAATAGGTTGCAATAAGACTAGGCACAAACTCTCATGTTAAGTCTGTATAAGACAAACAAGTAGGAGGAAAAAGGTCCCAACACCAGGTAAAAGAGTCAGAGACACCCTCCGCTCCCGCTGTTAGGAGTCCCAGGAGAACATCAAGCTGCACAACCATAACATATATGCAGAGGACCCAGCACAGACTCATGCAGGCTTTGTGATTGTTGCCTTAGGCAATGACCTTTTCTAATGATGCATTTCTCAGAACATAGCTCTGTCATCAAATAACATATAGCTATATATATGTGTGTGTATGTTTGTACGTGTACATTTGTGAATATATATTATCTACCTATCTTATCTATCATGTATGTCTATACCTATATCCATCCATTCATCCATCCATCCATTAATTTCTTTCTCTGCCCTCTATTTGAACTGAAAATTGAAATGATCAAAGTATTAAAACACGAAATTGGGTGAATAGTAAAACTCTTTCCATTTCTGATAGTTTAAGCCTATTTTAAGTATAGTCTTCTAACTCTTTGAGACCTTCATACAGGTATACAGCATATTTTGATTACATTAACTCCCTACTCCCCTCAGGCCTACTCTTCACCCCTCCACCCCCTCTCTTAACTTAAAAACCCTCTTAAAAATACCCTAGTGTCCAATTTGTGCTACCATGTACACACGGTGTGTACATAGGGCATGGCCAGCCTACCAGGGACTACACCTTAAAGAAAACTGACTTTCCCTTCCCCAGAGCCATTAGCTGTCAGCGGCTCCTTAGCAGGGGTTGGGAGATTGTGAGCATCCCCTCTCTCAGTGCTGGACATTGACCGGCTTGATCTTGTTCAAGCAACCACAGCGGCTGTGAATTTATGAGTACACGGTTGTGTCAGGTCAAGAAGACCTTACTGTTTTGTCAGATCCCTCTGAGCCTCTAGCTCTCACAGTCTTTCAGCCACTCCCCTTATCTGAGCCTTGGGACTGCCCAAGGTTTGGGTTTATGGTTTCATGCATAGATCAGCGTTATAGGGCTATGTCCAAACAGTGTGCAAAGTCCAATCAGCATAGTTATCCTGTGACTGTTACCTTCGAGTTACTCTCATGACCTGGGATTGGCTACAAACTATGGTACTTCTTCCTCATGAGTTTTTCTCTATAGGTACTCTATCTTTCTTAAAAAACATTTATCATTTTACTTTATGCATATGGGTATTGTGCTGCTTGTATGTATATCTGTGCATCCTGCGCATGCAGTGATGGAAGAGGCCAGAAGAAGTCATTGAATCCCTTAGAACTGAAGTTTCTGATGGTTGTGAGCCATTACATGGGTGCTGGGACTTGAACCCAGATTCAGTCTCCAGGTAGTGCCCTTAATGGCTGGACCATCTCTCCCGTCTCCTCTGTAGGGATTTGTAATGGAATTTTTTGTATGTTATGTAAATATGCTTTTGTTTCAATCCTGAGTGTGGAATTTTAGTGTGGCTATACTTTGTCCACATCTGTTAATTGTCATGTGTGATCTTTGCCAGCTGGTAATGGCCTTTCACGTGCCTCATGGAGAGGGGCGTGGTCTAGGACTCAGAGTATAAATATGAGATCGAGAAAGAGACGGCATGGTGTTCAGTGTTGGCATTAGGTGTGGCATTCAGTGTTGGCGTGTGGCAGTTTGGATAGACGGGAGACCAGAGACAGTGCGGTGGTTTGGAGCAGACAGACGGAGGGAAATGCTTCGGGGTGCAGAGGCATGGAGGAGCCTGCTAGCTGTGTCTGTGGTTTATGGAGATTGATATACAGCCCAAAAGAACCCCATTGACCCTAACCAGCCGGAAGAAGTAAAGAGGTCTGAGTCTCCTCTACCCACTAACCTTTTCTCTCTCCTACTTAAGGTTGGGGGGTTGGTAGAAGGGAGGTAGAGGCCTAAACACCCCAAATAAAGTAGAGTTTTAAAAAGACTGCTGTAGATGGCTTTCCACTATAGGGATTCTTATTTTTTTGGTTGTGAGTCTAACCTTTAATGGCTGAGCCATTTCTCCAGTCTTCCTGCCCCCAAGTTTTTGGTTTTTGGAGACAGAATTTCTCTGTGTAGCCTTGATTGTCCTGGACATGCTTGGTAGATCAGGCAGGCCTCAAACTCACAGAGATCCTCCTGCCTCTGCCTCTGCCTCTGCCTCAACAGAGCTAGGATTACAGGCATGTGCCACTGAACCTGGCTCTGTAGATATTCTTATTTTCTGCTGCCTTATAGTTTTTAAAAGAGTGAGGTAAATGGTTCATTTGTCTTTTATCGTTTTCCCACTTTTCTCTTTATCTGTTGCAAATTTTTCTTTCATGTTGACCCACTAAAACCCAAGTTCCAGGTAAATAGGGGTCATGTGATCACTCTTGACCTCACCCTGCGATCTTGGAAGTAGGCTTTCAGATGATTATTTTTTCCTTAAACCTTTGGGGAATTTTTTTTTCTTCACTTTTCCATCAGCCCCGGGGAAATGTTTATCATGCTAGTTATTATTATTTTTTTTTTCAGTCTTTTGCTGTTCTTCATAATGAAGATTTTCTGGACACTTTGACTGTCATGTGGTCTGAAAATAAGAGGTCCCTTTGGTTCTTCTCAATAGAGAATCATCCCTATACCCTGGAGGATGCAGGAAACTACAGGCTATCTGGAAGGAAGAGAAGAGTGTGGCTGGGCTGGAGAGATGGCTAAGAGGTTAAGAGCACTTCCTGCTCTTCTTTTTTTTTTTTTTTTTTATTTAAATCTTTTATTTATTTTTTATTAATTACACTTTATTCATTTTGTATCCCCCCATAAGCCCCTCCCTCTTCCCCTGCCAATCCCACCCTCCCTCCCCTTTCTGCATGCATGCCACTCCCCAAGTCCACTGATAGGGGAGGTCCTCCTCTCCTTCTTTCTGATCTTAGTCTATCAGTTCTCATCAAAAGTGGCTGCATTGTCCTCTACTGTGGCCTGGTAAGGCTGCTCCCCCCCAGGGGGAAGTGATCAAAGAGCAGGCCAATCAGATTATGTCAGAGGCAGTCCCTCTTCCCATTACTATGTAACCCACTTGGACACTGAACTGCCATGGGCTACACCTGTGCAGGGGTTCCAGGTCATCTCCACAAATAGTCCTTGGTTGGAGTAGGAGTCTCTGGGAAGTTCCCTGTGTTCAAATTATCTTGTTCTGTTGCTCTGCTTGTGGAGTTCCCGTTCCCTCCAGCTCTTACTATTTCCCACTTCTTACATAAAATTCCATTCACTCTGCCCATCAGTTGGCCATCAGGCTCAGCATCTGCTTTGAGTTCGATTCCCAGCAACCACATGGTGGCTCACAGTCATCTATAATGACATCTGGTGCCCTCTTCTGGCCTGCAGGTGTATATTGTAAGCATAATAAATAAATAAATAAATAAATAAATAAATAAATAAATAAATAAATAAAATCTTTAAAAAAAAAGTGTGGCTGATGACAGCTTGATTTCTGGAACTTCATCCATTACTGAAGAGAATATTTATGCAGCTGTGATACCTAGAGCCATGCCCTGCACTCATCAAGCTTTAATGAATTTAATAAATGTTGGATGCTTTTGTTTTCTCTAGAAGAGGGTATCAGATTCTCTGGAGACGGACTTACAGATGGTTGTGAGTCGCATGACATGGGTGCTGGGAACTGAACTCAGGTGTTCTGGAAGAGCAAAAGTGCTCCTCACCACTGAGCTATTTCTTTAGTGCTCCCTACCCCTTTTCTGAAACAGCATTTCTCTGTGCAGTCCTGGCTCTCCTGCTCTGTAGACCAGCTTGCTTTGAACTCAGGGACCCACCTGCTCCTGCCTCCTGAGTCCTGGGATTAATGGCATGGCCACCACAGCCCAGCCTCTTTTCTTTCTTAAGACATTTTTTTTTTCATTGTTTTATTTATGTGTAAATTTGTGAATGTTTGTTATGTGTATTTGTGCCAGTGGAGGGCAGAAGAGGGCATTGGGTTCTCTGGAGGTAGAGTTATAGGTAATCTTGAACCCCTGAATGTGGGTGCTGGGAACCAAACTTGGGTCTTTGGGCAAAGCCACGAGCCATCCCTCTAACCACTTCTTTTCCCTCTTCTTCCTTGTTCGTCTGAATAGGCTGCAGACTCTGTGCCTGGTGTCTGGGGATCCAGGACCCTTGCTGTCTAGCTGTGAGTACGAGGGCATGTTACTTCATTTCTCTGCTTTCTCACATGTAAGCACTTCCCCCTCTGTAAGATGAGGGGGTGGACTAAGTGATTTCCAAGTATGCTTCTCACCCACACAGTCTGTGAAGCTAGCACCAGCAGTGTGAAAAGCAAAATGTGCCCCTCTAACAGCACTTTCCCAGGCAATACTCAGCGTGGAATTGACTGTACCTCCCGGTCCTGATTTGTTAAAGTTGAGTCTTTGGGATTTGGCACGTACGTCCCCATGAGAATTGCCTTTTAAGTGGTGGTTGGCTCTCCAGGACCAGCTCATAAAACATTGCTTACTTCACGGCAAAGCAGAAACACTGTTCATTTGCATTGGAAATGGCAGGAAACAATACTGTCACGATACTAATAATTAAACACAACAGAAAAGCAATCCGATTGAATAGGCACTCATTTTTTTTTTTTTTTTAATCTGGAATCATGGTGCTTGAGAGAAGTAGGTTAATGCAGAAAGGAGTGCCTATGAAAACATGCGTACAGAGGGGCAGTGACTTTCCTTTTGAGCTTTCAGAGGGTTTACACTGAGGCTAGTGGCATAAATTCTCAGAATTTCTGTTTGGGTTGGAAATGAAAGGGATTTCTCTCTGTCCACTTGGTCTTTTCTTTAAGCTAGTGTTGGCCTAATTCTTCCTTAAAGTTGAAGGCTATGGTAATAAATTGGACCGGACACGTTCAGCTAAGTTTATGATTTTGTTTGGGAGGCATTCACAGCGGTCCTCCGCTGTGGGTGGGCTATAGGTTGCATGTGCTTGGACTTATTAATGGAAAGAGGACATGGAAAGAAGGGAAGTAAGAGGCAAAAAAGCCAGCCTGGTTCACAAAGTGAGTCCAGGACAGCCCAGGATACATAGAGAAACCCTATCTTGGAAGAACAAAACAAAACAAAACAAAACAAAACAAAACAAAACAAAACACTGAATTGATCCTAGATGTTACAAACTATTGTTCCTGCAATGTTTTGTTGTGCTGTGTGCATGGCATCTCAAAGATCTTAAAGAGCAAAACAAAACAACCAAAAATCCCACAAAGAGCCAGCTAAAAACAAAACAACTCTCCCACCCCCAACTAAACAAAACCAACCTAACCAACCTAAGGTTTCAATATGATGATACAGCTGAATGTTGACACTGGGCTGGTAGTGAGGGTCTAGGAGTTGGACAGATTCCCTGGTTGGCAAACAGATAGGGAGAAGGGTTACGACTTTCAAGCTGGCTGACTTCTTCCCATGCTTTGGGCCTGAGACAAAAGCCTGGGAGCTTGAAACAGTGTCCTCCTGGCCTTTTACAGTAGGGAGCCTGCCGACGGACAGGTTCAGCAGTTCACAGCTGCTCCATTAGGACATGTTTATAAAACAGTTGTAGGCTAGTCAGCTAGCCTATCTTTCTTCAACCAACCCTAAACTGGGGGATGAAGACCCTTCAGAGACTTTAAAAACTCCCACCCCTCATAAAGAAGCTGGGAGCCCGGTGCGGTGGAACACGCCTGCAATCCCAGCAAGATACAAGGTGAGTGTGTGTGTGTGTGTGTGTGTGTGTGTGTCACAAAGAGCAAATGCCAAAAAGAAAATGAGTGATGTGTCGGGGATGTTCTGGTAGCATGTGCCCATGCTGTACTGTGTGGCTTCACTGCAGCTTTCCACTTTGCACCTTGCCATACAACACCGATGAACACTGCCTGAAGCACCTTGGTTCTGTTAAGGACTATTACATGCTGTGATTTGCAGTTTTTACTGTACACACAGTTTCTGTTCTTACGGAAACATAATGGTTTAATTATGAAAATAAAAACTATTTCCTTATAGTCGTTCTTAAGCATACAAGTATCAAATCAGCATGTCTTTGGTTTGCATGGCTTTTAAAACTTGCTATTTGAGTTGCTGACGAGTTTTGTGAAAAATTATGATGTGATTTTCGGCTTGCAATTAGGCTGGAATCTACAACAGTTTCTGCACTGGTCCTGTGTTAGTTGCTTTATTTTTTACTTTACTTTATTTTATTTTATTTTTGTTTGTTTCTTTTCCATTGCTCTGATCAAGTGCTCAACAAGAGGAAGGGCACAGTCTGGTTTACACTGGTCGGAATATCTGCTTACCACAGAAGGGCAGGCATGGCAGCAGCGACTGCTGGCCGGTCACATTGTAAGGGTAGCTGGCAGCAGAGCTTGATCAGGAAATGGGACCAAGCTCAGGGATCCACTTCCTCCAGCAAGGCTCCACCTCTTAAAAGCTCCACAAGCTTCCCAATCAGCACTGCCAGCCAGGGAGCAAGTGTTCAAACACGTGAGCTAACAGGGGGACCTTTCATGTTCAAACCACAGCAGGTTCTAAACATATGTCTGCCATGTTGTACTATGTATTTATGAGAGGTGGCATTTTGAGTGCTGATGATTATAAAATTTTAAGTGTCGACCCACTCAGAACAATGTTGAAGATACTCTGCATCCTGCAGTATCAACTATTCAGCCAAGAACACATCCATCTCATTAGTATCCAAATTTGTCTTAATCTTTGATAGACGATAAAAGCATGCATCTAATGAAGAATTATTCTAAAACAAATTCAGTATTTTTCTAACTTTCAAAAGTTTTATTTATTTGTTTTGTTTTATTTGTATGTAGGAGTGCCTGTATGCATGTATGTATAGCAGGTGCCTACCTGGTGCTTATGGAGGCCAGAAGAGGGTGTTGGGGTCCCCTGAAACTCGAGTTACAGATGATTGTGAGCTGCCATGTGGGTGCTGACAACCCGACCAGGGTTCACTGTAAGAGCAGCAAGTGCTTTTAATTGCACCTGGATGAGAACAGGTGATTGGAAAATGGTCATTCACGGTCCTCAGTGGCTTCTGTATGTTGAACACCTATTAGGTGCTGAGCATATGCTGGTTGCTGGGGGCAAAAAAAAAAAAAATCACAACCCAAAGATAACATTATTTCCCAAGAGAAGTTGTCTCATTTAATCCTTAAAGCAACTGTGGGAGGATCAGATGAAGTATTGCCCAGGAAAAGGGTTTATAAACTGTAAAGTGTTGTAAAATGTCACAAATTGTTAAGAGGATGATTAGTTTCCTGCCCTACCTCTGCAGCTCGCCCGGCGGCCTCCCAGTGCAGAATTGGCACTCACCTTACCTGTCTCCTTCCCGGCTAATTGGGGAGGCTCTCCAGGCCTGATTTATGCGGACACTCACTCGTTCTCCCGCTGAATATTATTCTAATCAGACACCTCATTATTGGAAGCCAGCCTCCTCGGGCTGCCTGGACAGGGTTATTACGGGATATTATACAGACCATTTGCATGGTCACCTTCAGGTCATTTCCATCACTTTAGGCTACTTACAGGCCCATTTTCTTCCCCATAATATTTGCCTAATTCGATTACTCTGCAGCCCCTGCTGGCTCCAAATGGAATCAGAAGTTACACCTAGGAGCAAAGTCAATTGCACCTGGACACACCCTCAGTACTCTAGACCTCCCTGGTTCCTGGTTGACTGTGTTGATCTAGGTTTCTGGACCCCAGGGGACTTCAGAGTTGGGGAGGGTACTGGATGGAAAGAGGATATATCAAGACTTTATAAGCGAGCATGGTGATGCATGATGTTAATCCAGCACTTGGGGAGGCAGAGGCGGGCAGCTCTCTAAGAGTTCGAGGCCAGCCTGGTCTACATAGTGAGTTCCAGGGTAGCCAGAGCTACATACATATGCCTCAGAAACAAAACAAAAATATTATGAGAGGATGTATTTTATAAGGAAAAATTCCTCCTTTGCCCTAGATTCATGTGCGCGTGTGTGTGCTCACCAATGAGTCTTGGTCTGGGTCTCAAAGTACCTTTTATTTATTTTTTAAAATTCTATTGGCATTCTTCTCTGCGGGTTCTGAAGGGTCTAGTCTGATACTTCTACTCGCATCCCAACTCTGTGCAGGGTGGGAAGTCTGTGAGTACAACATTGGAGCAGAGGAGAGTGAGATGTGAAGATGTTCATCACAGGGAGTTGAGTCACAGACAGATGCAAGATGTTCTGGACACTCCGGCACAGCCGAGCACCTGTCGGCAACAGTTATTTACTAGACATTTCAAAAAATCTGGAAAAATGCTGAGTGTCTGCACTGTAAAAAAGTGATGACTGCTTGAGGGCATCAGATCAAATGGCTTGTTCTGAGAACGGCATAGTGTATCCACATGCCTAGCACATGGTACCCCATGCATACGGACAGTTTTTACTTTGTTTTCATCTGCGTGTGTTCATGTGTGTAAGTGTGGGTACGCACACGCCACGGGACACAAGTGGAGACAGAGTCACTTGTCTGTTGCTGCATGCTCAAGACTAGCTGGTCTGTCAGCTTCTGGAGGTTCAACCTGCTGTCTTGCTAGGAGTGCAGGGATCACATATGAATGCTACTCAGATCGCATGCTTGGACGGCGAGTGCTTTTTTTGACTTAGCTATCCCCGTAGCACAATTTTATGTTTTTTTTTTTTGAATATTTAGATCATTTTATTTTATATGTACAAGTGTTTGCCCTACATGTACATAGGTGCACTACTTGAGTGCCAGGTGCCAGATGAAGGCCAGAAGAGGACATCAGATTCTCTGAAACTTGAGCCACCATGTAGGTGATGGGAATCCAACTGGGTCCTCTGCAAGAGCAGCTCCAGCAAGTGCTCTACATCTTTAAGCCATCTTTCCAGTCCCCAATTTTGTGTTTTTATGTATCCCATAAATGAAGAATAAAAATCACACAAATGATTCTCAACCAAGGGCCCCCTAAGAAACCATGGACAATGTCTGGAGATGTTTTTGATTGTTTGAGAAGGATTAAGAGGTGAAGCCTTGCTGGAAGAGATGTACCGTTGGGGTTAGGGTATGAGGTTTTGAAAGACTCACGCTGCTCCCAGTATGCTTCCTGTCTCCTGTTTGTGGATTAAAAGGCGAGCTTCCTTTTAATGCTGCTCCAGCTGCCTGCCACCTGCTGCCTGATGGACTCTCACCCTCTGAAACCATGAGTCCTTTTAAATGCTTTCTTTTATTTATTTTATTTTTCTCTTTTATTGTAAATAAAATTTTCTCACATTTTTTCCTCTGATTATGGTTTCCCCTCCCTCTACTTCTCCCAGTTTTCCCCCATCTCCTTTTCCATCTACATTCACCCCCATTCTGTTTCTCATTAGAAAACAAACAGTCTTCTAATGGATAATAATGACATAACATAAAACAAAATATACTATAACAAGATACAACAAAAACTAACACATTGGAATAGGACAAAGCAAACAAAAGGAAAAAAGCCCAAGAAAAGGCACAAGAAATAACTGTAGACACAGAGTCCCACTTGTTCACACACTTAGGAATCCCATAAAAATACTAAACTGGACGCCATAATATATACTATATATCATATATACTAAATGACCACTGCAGGTTCTATGAATACTGCTTCTCTCTGTGAGTTCATATGTACATGGGTTCTATTGATGCAGAAGGCTTTATTGTTGCCTACACATAATCATCAGCATAATTTTGGAGTTAGGGATTCAGTAAGCCTTTTTCTTATGTCGTCTAATATGGCATGTCCACCTTAGCCATGCAGGTTTTTTCTTCTTTGATGAAAATCAAAGGGTCCAAATGCATCTGAAAGTCAGGTGAATCAGAGTGTGGCTAAAAGTTTGTCCCTTCCTTGGCCTGGATTTAGGGCCTGATAATGTGTTAGTTTACACACAGCTCTAGCTGTTTTCTCCAATGCTTGATAATATCAAGATAGGTATTTATAGGAGCTGTTGTCTCGAGTCTTGTGGTTTATAATTGTGTGTGTGTGTGTGTGTGTGTGTGAGAGAGAGAGAGAGAGAGCGAGAGAGAGCGAGCAGTGGTGAGTTGACCTTGAAGGTGGCTCCTGCTGTGAATTTTCAGCCATAAGTACTAGGAATGTCACTTATATAATGCCTTTAGTTGGAGGTATATGTTGATAGACCTCTCATAGGGTGGTTTTTAGATTCTAGGGTACACAGTGATAATGATGTGGTTAGGAGAGTCCTTTTCTAAGTGTTGTATGCAGGGAGAGGAGCTGAAACCTTCAAAAGGACAATGGGAGGAGGTTATAGAGATGGCTCAGTCAGTAAGGACCTTAGATTGATTCCTAGTCCTCACATAAAAACACTGGGTACAAGCTTAGAGACAGAGACAGCAAGATTCATGAGATTTGCTAGGCAGACATTTACTTGGACTGGGGAGCTCCATCTTTGGTGAGGGCCTCTGTCTCAAAAACCAAACCAAACCAAACTAAAACAAACAAACAAAATGAGGTGGAGAAAGACTGAGTGTCTTAGTTAGGGTTTCTATGGCTGTGATGAAACACCATGACCAAAAAGCAAGTTGGGAGGAAAGGGTTTATTCAGCTTACATTTCCACATAAAGGAAGTCAGGACAGGAACGAATGAAGTGGAAATTTCTGGTTTCCTTGAAGACTCAATTTTGTCATCTGATGTTTTGCTGCAAGCTGGGCACGTGATGTTTTGCTGGGGGTTGGCTTGTGAGAGGGAACGTGATGTATTGCTGTGAGCTCTCTCATGTGAGTGGCATGACTTTGGCCAGCTGAAAACATCTGTGGGTGGACTATGAGGAGAGGAAATATATAGAGGCCTATGCACAGTGAGATATCGCTTTTTGGATCAACATCACTGCCCTGATCTTCTTGTTTCGACACTTGACTTGGCAGAGAGAAACATTTTAGAGAACTTTTCCAGGCAATCCAACTGAGTCTTGCAGTTTTCGCTGACGTCATGTTGCTGCTTGGTGTTGGCCTTTGGACTGGACTGCTGGTAACCTGATGAGTGAGTTTGATCATCTTCTAAAGAATCATCGACCCTAATCAGCAAGAAGTATATAAAAGAGGTCTATAGCCCTTTTCTCTACTAATCTTCTATTTAAAGTCCAAGGGTTGGTAGGAAGGAAAGGTGTTTAAGAACCCTAAATAAAGTAAGTTTGGTGAAAAGTCTAAGCCTACACTGGAACCTGGGGGCAGGAGCTGATACAGTGGCCACAGAAGGGAAGAGGGGTGCTGCTTACTGGCTTGCTTCTCATGGCTTTCTCAGCCTGCTTGCTTATAGAACTCAGAATATCAGCCCAGGGGCAGCACCACTCACCATGATCTGTGCCATCCCTCATTGATCACTAATTGAGAAAATGCCTTATAGCTGGGTCTCATGGAGGCATTTTCTCTACTGAAACTCCTTTTTCTCTGATGACTCTAACTTGTGTCAAGTTGACACAACAAACCATCCAGCACACCGAAGAAGACACTGAAAGTTGACCCCTGTTCTCTATACACATGTGCACATTCATGAACACATACACCCTTACACACACCCATGCAAACACCCATGCACACAAAAGAACCAAGGCAGCTGAAAGAGCATCTCAGTGATGCTCATTTTGGACTGAATTTAGAGTTTATAATCTTCTCAGAGCTTTGATATGATCTTCAAATGAGGAAGGAGCCAATTCTGACTGAGACCGTGTTTCCTGCTCTTCCTAGAGCAGGTTTGATCTTTTTAAACCAACAATAACATTACATTGCTTGCACTGAAGTGTTTCAGAAAAAATTCCTTTCTTGGGCTACGTAGGCCACAGCAAACATTTTCTGTTTCAGATTTTGAGACCCAAATTGCATTCATTCTTGAGTTGACAGAGGAGGCAGAATATTTGTGTAATAAAAATTCTTGGGATCATGAAGACCACTAAGAAAGGATCAATAAGACCAGCCAGAGGCAGAAGAAGAAGTGAAAGAGTGTTACTTCCTGTCTTCCAGTCCTATTTCTATTCAGATGGAGGCTTGAGACTTATCTTCAAGCCCATGCTGGGCTGGTGGGGAGGAGGTCACACAGGCAGATGCTTGGGGTCTCACTGTCAAGCATGTCCCAGATTGTGGCTTCCTATAGGCCCCCTATGATACCCAGCCCTCATGCATTAACTCTCTTATTCTGTTGTAGTGAAATAGTTCAAGAATAATAAAGCAAAAAGAGGTGAAAGACAGTTATCAACAACATGGGGTTTGTCCAATTTTAATGTTTTGGTCCATTTGCTTCAGATATTTTTTTAAGTAAAATGTTACATATTAAATGGAACTCTTTGGATTCCCCACACCACACTTCTTGGCATCTTTCCACCTTCTTCCATTCTGGTTATCACTCCTTTGAATTTGGAGTTTATGACCACACTCATAATTTCATACTTGGCAGCATATGTCTTGCTAGTGGTTTGAGGATATAACCCAGTGGTAGAGTGTTTTCTTAGCATGCTCAAGATCTTAAGTTCAACCCCCAGGACCACCAAACAAACAAATGAGTAAATAAAACAGTACATATGTTCCTATACTGTTACATGACTTTCCCTGGGGAAATGCAAACAAATGTCTATTTATCTCAGATAGGGTACTGGCAACAGACCATAGATGCCATTCCAGGAGTTACTGGAGTTGCAGAAGCATGGGTGAGGGACTGTTTATAGGAGCATGGATGAGGGGTTACTTATAGAAACATAGGTGAAAAGTTGCTTACAGAGGTATGAAAGACTCAAAGGCAGTAGAACCATAGAAAGGTCCATCTCAGAGTTGGTAAGGATCCACAAAAGCTGCATTCCTAGGGTTGCCTACCCAATTTACAGCTTTAAGAACACTCTCTTCTCCTCCAACAATTATTGTTTATTGATTTTTATAACTTTGGGGATGGGAACTTGGGAATCTTGTGACTTTCTGAACTTACCAAGTCTTATAAGTTTTATGAACTTCAGTAACTTTCTTGCTGTGTTAAAATACCACCACCAATGCAACTTAGAAGGAAGAGTGTATTTGACGTTAGAGTTTCAGTGGGATAAGAGTCCATTGTGGTGGGAAACATGGCAGCAAAGGGCAGGCCTGCTGTCAGGAATAAGAAGCCGAGAGATCACATCTTCAAACTCAAACCAGAGAGAGAGAGAGAGAGAGAGAGAAAGAGAGAGAGAGAGAGAACAGAGATAGAGACAGGGAGAGAGAACTAGAAGTAGAGTGAAGCTATGAACTCTCAAAGTTCATCCCCAGTGATGTACTTCCTCCAGCTAGTCCATACTTCCCCATAACCACCCCCAAAGGTCCACCAACTGGGGACAAAGTGTTTAAATGCCTGATCCAATGGGGTACATCTCTCATTTGAACCACCAGGCTGAGCCTTGTCAATGTCTTTAACTTCTCATATTTAAGGAGCTTCCCTGCTCCTTCACTCCTTTTAGGTGGGGTTGTTTCAATTTGGAGGTAATAGCTACAGTCTTCTCTCTCTCTTTATATATATATATAAAGTTTATAGTTTTACATATCTTAAAGTGTATATAGAAAGCATCACATAAACATACAGTTTGCTTTCTTCTTTTGACATTATTGATGTGATTATTATAATGAATAATGTGACATGATTCATGTGATTCTTATTATATTGGTTCATTTGTTTCAACTACATAAAATTTTCATTGCATGGCAGTTCCAAAGTCACATGTCCACACTTCTGTTAATGACATTTCTTACCACCGTTACTGTTGGGCATCCAAGTATCCATTTATGCAAGGAAACATGGGTCTTCTCTTGTCCTTGCTGTCACAACTTTTCTAGAACATACAATGGTGCTTCTTGACCTTAGGAGATATTTTCCAAGACCCCTAGTGGTACCTGACAATAATAATAAATACACTTTTACAGTGTATAATACACTGTAATAAAAAAAGAAGTCATTAAAGACCTCTGAAATAGCCTATTTTCAAATTTTTCATTTTATACTTGTACTGGTTAGTTCTTTTTGTCAATGTGACACAAGTTAGGGTCATCTGGGAAGAAGAAACTTTAATGAGAAACTGACTACATAAAATTGGCCTCTAGGCAAGTCTGTGGGGGCATTTTCTTAATTAATGATTGATGTGAGAGGTCCCAGCCCATTGTGGGTGGAGCCACCTCTGGGCAGGTGGTCCTGGATTTTTTTTTTTTTTAAAGCAAGTTGAGCAAGCCATGGAGAACAGTAAGCAATCTTTCTCTATGGCCTCTGATTCAGCTCCTACCTCCAGGTTCCTGCCTGAGTTCCTGTCCTGGACTTCCCCAAGTGGTGGACTGTAAGACATAAGCTAAAATAAATCGTTTTCTCTCCAGGTTGCTTTGGTCATGGTATTTGTCACAGCAATAGAAAACAAAGCAGGACAATACTTTTGGACCACATTTGTCCATGAGTAACTAAAATGGTGGAAAGTAAAATTGTTTTTTAGGGGAGACTTCTGTGTAGTTGGGAGTTCAACTGCTGGATTATGGAAATTTCATACTCCCGTGGAAATCTTCCACAGGAGTAGAAGTTGGTAAGTTGCCCTGAGTGTACGAGGGTGTTTGTAAAGGATGGTCTTCATTGTTAATTTGACTGGATTTAGAATTACTTTTGAGGCTGTTGAAGCATACCTGCGGGTGTTATCTCTGAGGGGTTTCCAGAGAGAATCACCAGAAGGCAGAATACAGTCACGAGCATTCTATAAGCTGGTGTTGAGTGAAACTGTACATGGGGAGATCTACTTACCCCAGACAGGGAACCAATGACCTACGAAAGTAATGATACCACTAAAATCCAACTTGGTGAACCCAATATGTTTCATTGGGGTTACTTATAGAATTATGGGTGAGAGGTTCCTTACAGAAGCAGAAATGGCTCAAAGACAGCTGCATTACCCAAAGCCTACCCCACCAAGGGTGAAAGTTCCCAAAGCTGGAAACTTGAAGCACAGTGCACAACTTGTAGACAGCGTAAACTCTTGGAGAGTGTCTCTTTAGGCAACTCAGTTTGTTTGAATTTTTTTCCAGGCATCTCGTCTAGTCTCAGAGTGTCTCCAAGAAACCCCCTTTTAAAACACACACACACACACACACACACACACACACACACACACACACACAGACACACACACACACACACACGCACACACAAAAGCTGGGAGAAGAAAACTTAGTGAGTCTGGCCAGTTTGGTGGATTTTCTGATGCTTTCGAGTTATTTATTTTTCTGATGTGTTTGAGTTGTTAATTTCTCAGAATTTAAAGAACTTCTCTGCAGGATGGAATGTTTCACCTCCCTTCCTGAATCTTAACAAGCATCTCTCCAAGATGGAGTGTTTTAGCTCAGAGAAAATTGCTGCACAATAGCTGGAGCATAGACAGAATAGAAAGAAGAAAGCCATGGCAAGGGCCAGCATACCGCTCTGTCTCCTGGTTTGGTATAAACTGATCTGCTCCACCACTCCTTTCCGTCATGCTAGGTGACCACGCTGGAACTGTGAGCACAAACAGCTCTCTTTTCTTTTAGCTTGTTTCTATTAGGTGTTTTGTCATGGTGACACAAAGGCAACTGATGCAGCATCTATTGATCCATCAGCCCTTTACACTGTCAGGCTTTTTGTTTTGATGTGGTGAATATGGAATAGTACATGGTTTTCTTTGTATGCATTTCCACATGACTAGTTAGGTTGAGCATCCTTTCATGATTATATGATTATAGGACCTGGGTTTCTCATTGGATTGTTTGCCTTTTTCTTATTGACCTGAGCGTTTTATGTGTACCTCTCTCTGCACTCATGTGGATGTATGAGCATGTGAGTTCTGATTATTAATCCACATTGGTCATAAGCATGCAGTTAACTTATCTCAGCATCTGACCTAACCTTTCATTTTTTATGGAGCCTCTTGTTCTACAGAACACCCTCTTCCTCTCTCTCAAATTTAAATTATTCTTCTTTGTTTTTTTGGGCAAGCTAGGACTTCTAGAAGATGCTGATAGGAGGTAGACAGGAGGGTTTATTGGGGGAGGAGCCTTCTGGAAGGAATGTAAATGTCATTCAATCTAGGTGGAAAGCTCTTTGAGGAGAGTTGGGAATTGCATGACCTCAGAACCTACGGTTCTGTGGGTATACTGTGTGAATGCTCAAAACTCAAGTGATTGCAGATTCTTCATTAAAATTGATATATGTGAGGGCAGAGGGAGAAATTATAAGTAGTTACCGTGAGATGATAGAAGGATCTGGAACACTCAGGTCAACCAGGCCATAGGTTCCTGCTTCTAGAGTCTGTGCTTCTGATCCTTGAATTCGGTTTATCTTAGTTGGTTTCTACAAGTTCATCCTCTTTTCCCATTGCCCTGAGAGATTTGGAGGTCTGAGTCATTTCAGGATCTTAATACCACCTGTGATGGATAGTTTTATGTCAACTTGGCACAAGCTAAAGTCATCTGAGAGGAGGGATCTTCAATTAAGAAAATACCTTTGTAATATGGGGCTATTAGTAGGTCTGGAGGACATTTTCTCAACTAGTAATTGATGTGGGAGGGCCCAGCCTATTGTGGGTGGTGCCATCCATGGGCTATGGTCCTGGATTCTATAAGAAAGCAGGCTGAGCAAGACACTGAGGAGCAAGCCAGTAAGGAGCACCCTTCTATGGGGTCTGCATCAGCTCCTGCCTCCAGGTTTCTGCTCTGCTTGAGTTCCTGTCCTGATTTTCTTTGATGATAAACAGTGCTATGGAAGTGTAAGCCAAACAAACCCTTTCCTCTCCAACTTACTTTGGTCATGGTGTTTCCTCACAGCAATAGAAACCCCAATTAAGACACAGTACAACTAAAACCTCCTTATAAGGGATCCAGCTTTCTATGGGAATCACCTCCTCTGCACAGGTCTCCTCTTGTGTGCTTGAACTATCCCCTGAGTTCCTCACTCAGATATTACACCTTAATTTTATGTGTGTACTAGTTACTGTTCTCATTGCCATGGTCCACCATTTAAGAAGGAATACAGTCCATCAGAGAAAACCTGGTGGCAGGAATGGGATATGACTGACTGGTCACATTGTGTCCATAGTCAGGAAAGGAGGAGAAGACCGGAAATGTAGTTGGGGATTTCAGCTGCTCACTTTTTCTAGCGAATCTCCATCTTCTAAAAATTTTACAACTTTCCAAAGCAGTGTCACCACCTGGGACTAAGAATTCAACCTCACGAGCTTACAAGGACATCTGACATTCAAACCACAACGGTGTAGATAACCTCCCACAGCTTAGTGTGTGTGTGTGTGTGTGTGGGGTCTCAGAAACGGGGTGTGTTATACTTCTCTGCCTCTCCCCTTTGAGGAGTAAAAACTGCTCTTATATTAAGTTGCCCCGTTGTGGTTTGGTGCTGAGGTCTGGGGGCTGGGGGCTTTTTCTCTGGGGAGCAAGTGGTTTTCTTTTTAATCTTCTGTACCACGTCTGACCCATCTCTCTCTTTGTGCCCATGTGTCTCTTGTCTCAAGGCTGTTTTGGAGAGTGTTTTCTGGAATCTGGTAGTTGAGCACATCAGCATGTCACAGTGCATATTTCAGCTTGAAGATAAGCATCTAGTCATAATGCCAGCAGAAGCCTCTAATTTCTGGGATGCAGACACACACTGTAGCACAATTAAAAGAAGTTTGTCCTTGGGAAAGATTTGCAAAAACAAGAGTTTGTAATTGCAAGGACACAGAGTTAGACTGAAGGCATCTTGACTCATGATAATCTCCGACACTTCTCTATTAACTCATGGCCAGGTGGAATTACTCTCAAGGGGTAAGTAACTGGCTTATCAGAGCTCTCTGGCATCTTGTAGCTGTATATAGCTGTATATAGGGCGAGGCAAAAACATCCCTGTCCGGAGATGGATCATGTTTATTTCACCAGAGTGCAGACTTAGAGGTCTGTAATGGCATGGCATTCTTGGAAGTGGCCTCAGGATGGTGAGCCCGATACCACGGGAGATTTTCCTAGTAGGAGTTAGATTGGATTCGTGATTGTTGCTATTCAAGGGCAGAACACAGAATAGAACTAGGAGGCTGGGAGCTATTGTTTTGCTTTGAGAGATGATACATCATGGGTGATAGAGACCCTGCTTTGTAGTGAAGAGGAACGGGGATTGGCTGATGAGAGCAGGGGAGGAGGCAACAGTGAACCCCCACCACACTTTTCTTCACTCAGAACACCTGATGTGTGGAGCTTGAGTGGGATTTTTTGGAGGCCTGTTGGGCGGTTACCTACTCTTGCTTTCACAATAGGGTAATTTCAAAAGAGAGCTCCCCACCTGGAGGAAGTTACCAGGGCAAATCAGAGTCCTATATTTTAAGATGCTTAAGTATTCAGTGACTGGCAATGGTATGAGGGTCCCCGGAAGTATTTTTGTTAATTTGTTTTCAAAAGATTTGGGCAAGATGCTGCAATGTGGTGACCACAAAGTCTTAGCAAACCTGCCAGCATTAGCAGCAACAATATTCACTGGTTTGTGACATGTTTTCACATCAACTGATTTAATATTTCCATGCTTTGTTCTTTCAAACAAAAGTAACTGCCGGTATATCTACACACATGCACTTACCCATTCACTAAAACAACTAGTGTAGGTGCTAGTTACACAGCAAAGAGCAAGTCGAACATGGGTCCTGTCATGTTTGCAGAAGCCTGACGATGGTCATGGAAAGGATGGCGAACTGTGGGTACCTATTGTTAAGCAATCCTTGCTTGTCTCCCAAATGTCTGACTCTTGGAGGAGACCTCCTGGCGCTGCCTCTATTTCTAAGGCAAACTGAGGCGGTCCCTAATTCCTCCCCAAGAGGCTCTGTCCCCATCACTTGGTTTCTCCTGGGGTTCACCCTCACTCTGCCTGTTTGAGGTCATGTCAACAACAGGAGCACCATCATTGCTGTAGTCCCGGATGTGTGCTGGTCTTTCGTCTTTGCTTCAAAGGGTGGCATGGGCAGATCCCTAGAAGGGTACTGCTTGCTGATTCTTGAGAGAGTATCCAAGCACAGCTGGAGGTCACTTGGGAGGTAAACCCCACTTCTATGTCACACATGCTGCTTCCTAGGTTCAGAAAGTGAAGACAAGCCTGTAATTTCCAGGAGCCACAGGCTGCACCAGCAGGTCCCACATTTCTCTTCTGATTTCTACAACAGAGGTTGCTCTCAGACTTGACCTTCCTCTGCAGGAATCTGCTCTGGAGCTGTTAGAAGGGAACCAGGGTGTCTAGGTCATCTTTGGATGCAGAGACTGACACCTGGAGTCAGTGTTCCCTGAGCCTGTGGCCCAGGCCAGCAGATGTTCCCTGTGTACTGTGTAAAAGAGGGGACAGAGGCCACTTTTGGAATGTTGGAAGAGTTGTCACAAGAATAAAGTACACTTGTTGAGGACTTTTTGTGCTCTGCAATGTATCAAAGTGATATGTATAGAATTTCATTTCCTAGACTATAGAAATAAACAAACATGTATATTATATACAATTCACATATGTGTGTATGTGTTGTTGATATATAACCCACACAGATGTATGAGAACAAATGCTGGGGGCCATACATGTATTTCTGGGCTTTTAAAAAATATAATCTGGCTGAGAAAGTATGTTGGGCTCTCTATTAGGGTTCTGTAGAGGGACAAAACCAATAGAATACACAATGATATGCATAATTATATTTCAATATGTCAATACATAAAATCAATAAATTTTATATCCTGTACCAATATATCTCAATAAATCCATTGAGATATTTCAGTTAGTCCATTGCAGCTAATTATGTATCAGATACCATCCAGATGACACAGAACTGAATTCTGTTCTGACATTTTACTGGGCACTACTGTCAGATCCCATGATGAGGGCTCACTCCTACAGTGCTGTTCTTACTCCACCCATACTTTAGATACCGTTACAGATTTCAGGTCTTTTTATCTGTGTTTCTTCCTGACCAACCACAAATATAGAGATTGCCACAACACCCTCTTGGGGTTTTAATTCGGTAGAGCAGCTAAGGACTTCAAGAAAATGAACACTAGTTTATTGTAGCTACATTATAGGGGCAGAATTGGAGAGCTGTGTAGGGTAAGGTGTGTGGAAAGGGACACATCTGTCTCTGGACCTATGGTCCAGCTGTCTGGAAGCCATCCTTTTGAGAGTCTATGGAGGTTTCATTACATAGACATTATTAATTAAATTATTAGACTTTCTTTACAGCCTGGAGGTTGGCAGTGAAGCAAGGCTGGAAGACCCAACCCTTCAGTCCTGCCTAGGTATTACAGTAGCTAGCCCTCTTATTTTGCCTCAGGGCTGCCAGTCACCAGCTATTCATTAGCATACAAAAAGACATGTATCACTTTGGATAGCTTAAGGATTTTAGTAGTTCTATGCCAGGAAACCAGAAGACCAAAATATATATTTCATACCATCACACCATTAAATTCCCAAGTCCTTTGATGTAGGTATCTCTTGTTAGCATTATTTTATAGAGAAGGACCTTGAAACTCATACAGAGTAAGTTACTTGCTGTAGGCATAGTAACCCTTGCCTGATTGACTGTTAGCTGACTGTAGGCTGGTCTGTGTTCACAGTCAGTTCTCTCTGCCACTTACTGTGTGGCTCACCCTGCAGCCTTCCTTTTCCCCAGATTTCCTCAAGCTCCATAAATGTCATGCTTGATTTAGTTGAGAGATGATGTGCTAATCAGTTTTCTGTCACTATAACAAAATTCAAAGACAATCAACTTAGAAAGAATAAAGGTAAAATTTGGTTTTATGTTTTTAGAGGCTTTAGTCTAGAATCAGATGAAGTAGTTGCTTTTAGGTCTCTGGTTGGGGTACTGGGTGGCAACGGTGAAGAGCATGGTTGAGCAAATTACTTCCTTGTCACCAGCCTGGAAGCAAGAGAATAAGGTCTCACAGTCACACTTATGGGTATGCAACCAATGACCGCAGACCTCTGGCTATTTCCTATCTCCCAGAGATAGGCATCACATTGGAGACATAATAGAAGTTTTGGTTTCTTTGTAAACTCAGTTATGTTATGTAAATATGGTTTTGTTTTAATCCCAATTGTGGGATTTTAGTTTCTCCACAGCTGATAATTGTCTCATGCGGGGGGCATGGTCTTCACAGCTGGTAATGGCCTGCCTCATGCTGCTTGGAGAGGGGCGAGGTCTGGGGCTCTGAGGATATAAATATGAGAGCCCAGAAAGAGAAAGTGTGGCATGCAGTGGTGGCATGTGGCGAGTGGCAGTTTGGAGAGACAAGAGATGGACAGTGTGGTGGTTTGGTGCAGATAGATGGAGAAAAATGCTTTGGGGCACAGTGGCTTGGAGGAGACTGCTGGCTGTGTGTGCTGTCGATGGAGGTTGGTATAGCCCTAAAAGAACCCATAGGCTCTAAACAGCTGGGAGAAGTAAAGGAGTCTGTGCCTCCTCCCCCACTAACCTTCTCCCTCCTACCTAGGGTTGAGGGGTTAGAAGGGAGAGGCTTTAAGGAACCCCAAATAAAGTAGTCACAGGAGACTAAGCCTTTAACACATGGATCTTTTTGGGACAACTCATTCAAACCACAGTAGACAGTAATGTGATTTCCACAGCCAATAGGGATTGCCAATGTACCAGCCTGGAAGCTAGCACAGACACTGGCTTTCCCTTTTACCTGGATCCACCCACTAGATCAGGAACAAGTGTGGATATTAGCAACTCCTCTCCTGTGTCCCTGGTGAATCCCTGGTGTCCCCAAGTCACAGGAAGCTCTTCTTCCTTCAAGCCCTGCTAGGCACAACAGATCCATTAATGGGCTTTGATTGTTTCAGTTCCCTCTGTGGCACAAGGTTCTGCCTTAGCCTTGATGCATGGAGAGTGATCTGCCTAGAAGTTTTTGTTTTTTTTTTTTCCTTTAAAAAAACCCGCTAATGTTTCCCTTATTTTCAGAATGATTTTATTTTATACTCGTGTTGATGTGTATCTCATATATATAGGCATGTGTGTGTCAGTGCTCATGGAGGCCAGAAGAGGCAGTTGGATAGCATGGAGCTGGAGTCACAGGTTGTTTTAAGGTACTGGGAACTGAACTTGGGTCCTTTGGAAGAGCAGCAAGAACTCTTAACTGCATCTCTCCAGTCCCATAGCTAATTTTCCCCCCTCGTTCTTTCAGAAGTCAGGGATGTTTTCTGCTCTTTCATCCACAAGCTAGACTTTCGTTTAAACCTTGACAGACCTCTCTGAAATCAGGAGGAGCTCCTGCTGAGAGACCAGATCCACTGGACTCATGGACATCAATAGTAGCTTGATTGACTCAAAATTGGCCTTTGTGATTGGGGCCTAGGCTCTGCTTCTGAGTCCCTTCCCTTCTATCCTAAATTGTCCTCTTCTCCCATGTGACCCTCTAATAGTGTTCCAGCATGTCTTGCATCTGAGGCCCATGGAGTCTACCAGTTGATTCTATCACAAAGTCCAAATCTCTTTGCAGGAAGTGATGGTCCCCTGGGGAAGCATGATTTTAATCATCCCTTAGCAATTCATCAGTTGTCTTGGTCTGAGATGAAGTGGGTTCGAGAGGACTGGGAAAAAGAAAGCCTACTAAACCAAATATCTGCTCCTTTTCTTAATCAGGCATGTAGCCCTTTTTTTTTTCCTGTACTCTGTACTCTTTAAGACAGTAGTTCTCAACTGAGAGAGGTTTTGCCTCTCTGGCATTTAGTAATGTCTGGAGACATTACTAATTTTTGGTGTTGCAGCTAGGACTATCTAGTAGGTATATGTGGCTAAAAGCTGTGTACCATTTTCCTCTGCAGGCTTTACCAAGGGGAGATGAATAAGACCTATTCAGGGGTAAGGAATTAGCAAAGCTGCCCTGCCCCCACCCCAGCATTAGGTAGAAAAGCTAGGACATAACTCAATGTCCTATAACACATAGGGCAAGACAGACTCCTAGCCATGACTGGGGACCACCCAGATCCATGTTGTCCTTTCTGAAGTGGAAGTTCAAAGGTGATTTGCCTAGGGCTATGCAGGTGGTGGGTGTCAGAGCCCGCATAGAGCATAGAGGACAAATGTGACTTGTAGACCATTTGGAGTTGACCTCACCCCACATCACCAAGTATGGGAAACATTAGGAATGAAGCCCATTACATCCCAGAACATCTAATTGCTTCTGTGGTAAGGAAGGCTCTTACCTTCAGGTGCTAACTCTCCACTTGATTGCCTGCTAGGAAGTAGCATAGCTCTTGATAAATCAGTTCACATCCATTATCTCATGAGAGCTTTGGTTGTTATCTGTCTCACTGTGTGTGTGTGTGTGTGTGTGTGTGTGTGTGTGTGTGTATGTGTATTGTGGGGAGTTGGGATCTCTCCTGCTTTGCCAATAGTGAATCTAGGGTTCAAGAGGTTAAGTGACTTGCTTGAGGTCACATACCTACTACAGAGAGGGCATTAGAACCCACGTCTTTTTTTTTTTTTATTCCAAATCCATCCGAGAGGCTGCTCCGTTAGGAGGCTGGTGAGTGTCTTTCCCTGCTCCACCTCTGTTGTTTCTGGAAAATTCAGAGAGACTCTGCTCTAGGCACCTTTCCGTTTTTCTCACCTGGCTTCTTTGTATTCAACATCCACTCATCTACTCTGATTACTCCCCTGACTTCTCCCTGGTTCCTCTTTCTGGTCCTTTTATCCCTCAGGCCCCACACTTGTGCAGCTAGTTGCCTGTTTGACATCTAAGCTGGTTTGGCCCACCTGATCCATGCCTCTGTCTCCTGGGATTCAGGCTGCAAGCAGATTTACACAGAGGCAGAGAGAAGCTCCCGATGGAGTCTGGATGCTAAGTTTGATAATGCTGTTGCTTCTCTGTAGCCCACTCAGAAGCTTTGTGTGGCTGGGTCTCAGTCTTTCTCCCTGCAGAATGGAAGGTGCTGCACCATTTTCCCTCAGCTTGCGCATCCATTCTGTCAAAAATGGGTGAAAAACAAATCTGAACTTAATTCCACACACAGAGATCTGGTCTGTTCATTTGCATATAAGCATGGGCCCTCAGCCTTGGCAATTCACATCTTATTATCTGGCTATGTCCTTGGTGATCTCCCCTTAGACTGATCTGGCTAGGTTATGCTCTGTCTTCTCTTTGGTCCTAAGGGTCTTTTTTCTTTCATCCTCACTCTAGAGATGTTCCTGGCAGGGACCCACCTTTATCATCACAGCTGCAGGCTTGTTTCCCAGGTGCTTAGCATGATCCTCTGAATAGCTATCCCCAGGACTGGGCCAGGAAAAGGGAGGGTATGCGCATGTGCACCTGTGCACAGTAAGGGGCATGACTCTACCTGTTGATGTAAAGCCAAAGCCCCAACTATATTTGCATGTTCATATACATATTCATATATATGTATGTGTTTGGTGTATGTACATTGACTTTGACCCTCTGTCTCCTTGTTCTCCATCCCAGGCAACTTTCTTTTTCACTTTAAGTCAGTTCTATATGCACTTTATATGATGACCTAGGCAAAAGTTGAAGACTGAGGGACTAGGAGGGACAGAGACAAGTTTTGTGCCTTGTCCTATCTCCTCATCCCTGTTCCCCAAGGCCAGACCCTGGGCCCTAACAAGGCCATGCATTCCTTAGTATTGATGTCTTCCAGAGAAGGCAGCCCTTGTGTATCTCTCTTTAGTTTTTCTCTGTAGACCCAGGAAGTTAGGATGGAAGGCTGCCATAGTAAGAATGATAGAAGGATCTAGAGAATGAGACAGAGGATCCGCTGGGGACCATGCCTGCCAAGATAGTCCTTTTACCTCTTTCTATTGCCTTCATCTATCTGAGCCTGTCTGCTGCTGTGGCTGGCTAAAGGAGAGGGAACAACCTAGGTGGGGCTGTGTACTGCTTTCCTGCCTTAGATATAGTGGATCAAGCGAGAGGCAGTTTCTTGCTTGCCTCATGGAGCACATGACCTCATGGCATGGTGGCAAGGATGAGTGAATGTGTAGGAGTCAGACACAGGCCAGGAGGACAAAAGTCAAGGTCTGATGGAGTGCCTTGGAAGGGGCAGGGAAGTTTTGGACGATGCTGTCTGAGCTGCAATATGTCTGTGGTTAGAGAAGAGAAGCAAAGATACCAGAGCAAAGGCACTGAGGAGGGGAGGTGTGGCGCTGCTGACAGGGGACCAGGAGCAGGAGCTCTGAGACTAACCAGTTCCCTGGCCTGGACAGGGAAGGGATGGGGCTTGACTTCAACCCTCTCTCCAAGACATTGAAGGACAGTCCCAGTGATCTTCAAAGAGCATTAGGGCTCATACAAATATAACAGTGAAAGTGACCAGCATGGTGGTTGGGGTGGAGGCTGTGTGAGTATTCTTTTGGGAAGGCAGCAGTGACAGAAATAAGTGAGAGGAGGGGAGGGTCTCTTTAATTGGCCACAGGCCTCTCTGGCATCAGTGTGTCCACTTGCCACAAAACTCCCCTAGCGTTGTTGTGAACAAATGAATGAGATGATGTGAACCTTACAAATGAATGAAATGACAGTGTCAATGTCATGTGTAGTTTTGGTCCACTGTCAAGCAGGAGGGAGAGGGGCAGGGCTGGGGCAGGCCTGAGGGAGGCAAGCAAAGTTCTAGATGTATCATTTCAGGATCTCCCATCTCTCTTCAATTCCATTCTGACCTCCTCACCATGGCCAGGGCCAGGGGGCATCCCTGATAACTTTGAAGCCTTCTGACTGCTGCTCCTTGATTGTCTCTGTCACCTCAACCAGTGGGAGGTAAGAACTGGCCTTCACTCATGTGGGAGAGTCGAATATTTCTTGTGGCCAGTGGATTTAATGTTCTCCAAAGGGCCTGCTAGGGGTGTTACAGGCCTTGCCTCATGATGATCAAGACAGCCTGTTCTCAACGCAGTGGTTCTCAGACCTGCGGTATCAATACTGCCTGGGAACTTGCTGGTAATGTGTGATTTCTCTATTCTCCACTTCATCCAGACTCATAGGATCAGGACTTCCGAGGATAAGTGATTCAGATATCACATTTGTGAGAACTCTGTAGCCTGGGTTGTCTATTGATAAGAGCAAGTGTACATTTGTTGACTGACTGAAACAATTTACCTAAACAGGAAAATATATACATATATATGTACATACACACACACATATATATGTGTATATACACACACACACATATATATATATATATACATATGTATATATATATATGTGTGTGTGTGTGTGTGTGTGTATGTTGTCTCTGCTTCTTTCTTTTCACTTTTTTTTAGTTTCCCTCATCTTTCCTTTCTCTCCTGTCCCAAGATAGGTCACATACTTCTAGCTGATATAATCCTCAAACTTACATGTTCTGGAAACACATTCCTAAGGCATCTTTAACAAAGACCAAATGGCAACAAGTATTTGAAAAGAGGCCCAAGAGCTATGAATTAAAGAATGTAAGTACAATTGGTAGAAACTGGCTCCATCAAGATGATAGAGGTCAACATGAAGACAAGATCCAGAGGTAGTGGGGATGTGGGTAAGAAGGGCATACCATTAAGAGTGTGAACTGCCCTACTTGTTTTGAAAAGCATTCTGTCAAATTTAGTGCTACTTATTTACTTAATTGCTTTAGTTGTACCATTAATACCTTTACAGGTGGCTAGTGCTGTCACAAAGTGAGTCACTCATCCCCAGAATGGATGCTTGGTGAAAGGATATGTTCATTATCTTATTCTCAGAAGCTGTCTCATCCTCCTGCTTCCGGCCATGGGAGGATGCCAAGTGTGAGCCTTTTCACCTTGAATATCTGGACTCTGGAAAAGAAGGTTTCTGTTCTTCACAGAAGAGTTCTGTTATAGCAGCACAGACAGACTAAGATGGCAGCTTAAATAATTACTAATTTATTGAATTGAGTGTGTACATGTCTTACAGTCTAGTCATCATGCTCCTGGGAATGAACCCTGCAGAGAGTCCAACAGAATCCCCCCCCCCAGTGAAGGGGCATGTACTGAGTGCATTGTGTGTAGTGGAAGGGGCTAGATGGGAGACAAGGGGACAGACTGTGATGGGTGCTCACTATGATATCCTGTGCTTTTTAGAATCAGCTAGCCAGGTAAGAGGGCAACAAGAGAGTGATGACTGATAAAAACAAAATGTAGAATAGTATTCATATGACAATACCATTTATGAACATCCAATATATTAAAAATGATGTTCCATGGTTGATAACGGTATGTGTGTGCTTAAAGAATGCTGCAGACACCTCTGGATAGGTGTCTATGAGGAGGTGTTATTGTTAGTTTCATTTATTTATTTATTTATTTATTTATTTATCTATCTATCTATCTATCTATCTATTTATTTATTTATTTAACTGTTTTAAATGTCAATGTAATACAACATAGAATAATCCTGGAAAAGAGCATGAATGAAGGATTATCTAGATAAGTTTAGCCTATAGGTAGTCTTTGGGGTGTGTGTGTGTATGTCTTAATTGTTAATTAATGTAGTAAGACTTAGCCAATTGTGGGTGGTACCATTCCCTAGACAATGATTCTGGAACTGACTGAATGAAGAGGGAGAGTCAGTTTTCCTGAATAATGAGGTCCCTGAAGGGCTGCCCATGATCCAGTAGATGGAGCATATACTGGTAATGTTGAATCAACTCCATGGGTTAAAAAGAAGAAAAGAACACATGGAATTGGGAGGGAATAATGGTGGTGAAGATAGGGGAAGAACTGGAGGGAGGGACTGGGGCATACTTGATCAGAACACATTCTATGCATGTATGAAATTACTAATAAAAGAAAGAATACAAGAAAAAAAAAAGAGTGTAGAAAACCAGCTTCAGCACAAAAGCAGAAGGAGCAAGCAGGCAGCACAGGACCATTTATTTTCCTCTGTTCTCTGGGTGTGATGTGACTAGCTGCTTGAGTTCCTGCCTTGGCCTCCTGTGAGTGATGGGCTTTTAACCTGGAACTGTAAGCCAAACAACCCTTTTCTCCCCTATGTTGCTTTTTGTCAGGATGTTTCATTACAGCAACAGCAATGAAACCAGGACAGATGGAGTGGGGACAGGGTTGAAGGGGAAATAACAGCATACACAGGAGTCTTCCACAGATTAGAAGCAATCTGGCAATATGTTGTACACAGAAAAATGCTCGGTGGAGATATGGTCAAAAATAAGAAAAGAAAGAAGCTGGCATTTCTCTGAAGATGACTTACAGCTGGAGAAGGGCCTAGTGAAGGAAGAGTGAACTGAGCACCCAGAGGAGAGTGTTTCTCCTGAAATTGACTCTGATCATTTGGTCTTTGGAAAATGGGAACAACACACTTATGACAGCTGTGCCCCTTATTATAGGGTGATCAGCCTGTCGTGGGCATTCACAATGATCTGGTTTTCTTCATTTCATTTTGGTAATACTCTAGGAGTTGTTCAGTACCCTTCAGAGGAGTGTATGCATTCAGCCACAGGTCAGAATCAGAGTGGGTTAGGCTGGTAGACACTGAGGTACACAGCCTGGTGTCTGAGCTCCCTTTTTGGAAAATAAGTGAGTTTTTTTTTCACACATAGCCCAAAGCGGAGAGAACAGGATCATTAACTTCACTGTGTCTTAGTCTCTTCAGCCGGTATAATAACAGCGCCATAGGCTGAGACAACAACATTCATTTCTCATAACTCTAGAGAAATCCAAATCTGGGAAATGCAAGATCAAGGTGATGGTGGCTTCTGTGTCTGCTGAGGGCTTGCTTTTCGTTTACAGATAACTATCTTCTTGCTGTGTTTCAACAAGGAGAAAAAAAGTCAAGCAAGCTCTTTGGGAACTCCTTTGTATGAACATTAATCTCATGGTGAGGCTCCACCCTTATGACCTTGTCACCTTCCAAAGACCCCATCCACTGATGCCATCACACTGGGGGAATTTCAATACATGAATTCTGGTATAACATAAATATTCAGTCCATAGCACAACCACACTACTTTAGCATTTATCAACGCACACATGTTCGTCAGTGTTATTGACAAGAGGGGCTTGAGGATAAGAATTTCTGTAAACTAGTTCCAAAGGCTTTAGAACCACATGGTTATATGTGGTCACACTAAATCCACTTTTTGAATGAGGTTTTTGGTTTTTGTATATGTGTGTGTTGGGGGGGGAGGTGGTGGTCTTAGTTACTGTCTTAGTTGCTTTTCCTATTGCTGCAATAAAATACTGTGACCAGAAGCAAGTTATGGAAGAAAGAGTTTCTTTTGGCTGCAGTTCCAGAGGTAGGAATCTGTAATTGCAGGAGAGGCATGACAGTCGGTGGCTGAAGCTTAAAGGTCACATCGTCAACAGCTAACACAAAGAAGAAGCAGACAACTGAAGTGGGACAAGTCTATGGTCTCTCAAAGTCTGCTTTAATGACCTACTTCCTTCATCAAGGCTCCATACCCTAAACGTTTTACAATCTCCCCAAACAGCACCACAACCGGAAACCAATTGTTCAAATACACAAGCCTACGGGGACACTTCTCCTCAAACCACCATGGTTAGTTTTGTGTCACTATGACCAAAAAATAATTTAAGGGAGGAAAGATATGTTTTGGCTCACAGTTTCAGAGTGTTAGTTCTATTGTTGCTTGAGCCCTAGGCAATTGAAAAGAAGGTCATAGCAGCAGGAACGCATGGTGGAAGATGGCTATTCAGTCCAAGACAAGACAGGAAGCAGAGATTGACAAGAAATGGTTAGGGATAATATACCACTAAAAGCCTACCTCCCTAGGAAGTGGCCTACTTCTACCTCTCATAGTTGTGAAAACCTCCTAAGCTGGGACCAAGCATCCAAAAGTCTGTGCAGGTATATTTCTGAATCAAGCCATAACAGATAACAAGGCTTTATATCTGTACAGAAGAGTAAGTCTTACACACACTTCTTTTACATATATTTCACTCACTTCTCTCAACTGCCAGGGAAGCAATTATTATTATCTCCATCTTGGTGGGGAGAAGACTGAAGTCTAGAGAGGTGAAGTGACTTGTGTGATGTCACATTGTCTGGGTTGTCTCTGGCTCTCCATTGTGCCCTCTCCTCTGTGTTCTCCCTGAACAAAAGCAATGGGAATGATGGACACTGCCTCCACATCCATCACCCAGGAATGTATTGATGCACTGTTTTGTTCCCTTTAGAGGAGCCCATGGGTCTTACTTGCTGGGTTTTATCCCTCGATGCCTCTGGGAGAAAGGGGACCAAGACTGTAGCCTCCATTTTGTGAGTCCCACCCTGTCCCTTTTGGTACTTAGTGCTAGCTCTCCATGGTGTGTCCCTCTTAATGGGACATGGAGAACTTCGGAAGCAACCCAGAAAACGGGAGCCGTACATACAGTTCCACCATGCCCATCTCAAGGCTCGGCCTTTTCTTCTAGGCATGGTTCTAGGGAAGAAGCCTGGGGAGGCCATGGTGGTGGAGTAGGTAGGGAGAGGAGGCCCTCAGGTGTTCCTGATTTCTTCCAGGATTTTTTTTTCCTTTTGGCTGCTTATTTCATGCATGGACTCTTATGGCCCCTGTCAGCCTGTGTGAGGTTTCTGGGTCTTCCCCAGGGGATATTCAGCTCCAGGGCAAGCAACTCTAGGTTCCTGAAACAGATCTTTCCTTTTTTAGCCACCGTCCTCCATAGTGACCCACTTTTGCCACCAATACCCACGGGCACTCTTGTCACTTCCCCTAGTTGATTTTCTGAAGAATAGGCTCCCATCTCTGTTCCTTTAGCTGCAGTCTGAAAGCTCCTTGCATGGACATCAAGCATCTTTGGGGGTGGGAAGATTTCTAAGGGCCCAGGTCTACTGAATGAGTACCTGTGGCCTGTGACCTGACCTCTGCTTGGTTGTGGGGCACAGTCTGTGACTTTTGAGTCTGTCAAGACAAGGGACGGGAGAGGGAGAGGTGGGAAAGATGACCATCATGTTGGGTGATTCAGATTCTATAAACAAGATGGAAGGATCACACCAACACACCATGAAGCCATAGGTCTAGATGGAGTGCCTTGAGGGAGTCGGCGTCTGCAGCTGTGGGGTCGGCCTCGAGAATTTCTGTTCTGTGACTGTAATGATGAGGAGGACTAGACATTCAACAGGAACAAGGCTTACTCCTGCCATCTTCATCTGATTTTTGCTTCTGTAACTGAGTGTCACAGAATCTTTTAAAAAAGAATACAGGATTTGTCTTCTTTAAAAATCTGTAGGTTGGTGGGTTGTGGATTTAGCTCAGAGGTAGAGCACTTGCCTAGCAAGTGCAAGGCCCTGGGTTTGGTCCTCAGCTCTGAGAAAAAAAAAAAATAGAAAGGATAACTGGGCTGGAGAGATGGCTCAGAGTTTAAGAGCACTGGCTGCTTCTTCCAGAGAACCTGGGTTCAATTCCCACCACCCACACGGCAGCTCATAACTGCCTGTAACTCCTGTTTCAGGGTACCTGAGACCTTCATTCAGACATACAGGCAGGGAAAACATAAATGCACATGAAATTTAAAAAAATATTTAAAAAATCTGTAAGTTGGGAAGCCCAAGAGCACGGTGGCAAGGGCCTTCTTGCTGTATTATAACCTGGGGGAGGGCATCACACCATGAGATAGGGCAAATATGCCTGCTCAGGTCTTTCTCATTTTTAGATACTTTATGTACCATAGTATATAGGAATACTGCCCTGACTAGTGGGCACCATAGAAAGGTGAAAGCATAGAAGGGTGAGATTCATAGGAGTCTTGTTCATGATCTAAGGAAGTCCTGTCTGCCTGGGACCACACAATGTCCGGCAGAGCAGAACCTGGGAGGTTCTGGTAGGCAAAACTATCTGTTTCTAGACCCAGGCAGCCTGTGAGACATGAGGTTGTTGGGCATCAGGATGTAGCACTGAATGATGTGGTCTGGGTCACCCGTGTAGAGAGGGGTCAGGGCACCGTACGGGTCTCAGGGAATGATAGTACCTGTCTTCCCTGCTGCCATGGACCTGAGATGCCTCTTCATACACTCTCCCCACCTCCCACGCATGCTCCCATCCTCTGGAGCTTAGCTTCACACACAACCAGGATAAACTATGTGGTACCTTTGTTGTCCTGGAGATTAACTGAGGAAGAACAACTTGCCCTTAATGGGGTGTTGGGGACTGAGAGTTCTTGCTCATAAAGGCTCCTTCCTTCTTCGTCTACCTAATGTCTTAGCTCTCTTAAAGGGCAGCACTGCCACTGGCTGGGGAACGGAGGCCTCTCTGTGTGCTCACCTGACATGGCACAACTGTGGAATAGTTCTTAGGACAGGGCAGCACCAACATGACTGTGTGAGATCTCTTTCCTGGAATGTGGGGAAAGCCTGGAAGGGTCAGGGATGTGGCTGAGTTAGTCTCTCTCTGACGTCTCATTGCCCTGGCTAATAGGAGAGGCTCCACACATTTCCCCAAGAATGAATGAAAGCATGTAAACACTTTGTAAATTGCAAAGAATTTACCAAAGTTACTTAATATGCTTCTCCAGAGAGTACGCCTGGGGCAAACACTTAGAGGAGGAAATGGAGCTGGATTTCAAGGTGAAGGCTGGAGCTGGTCCTGTGGGGATAGTTTTCAGGGGAGGAGGTGGAGGCCATACATGCATTCGTCTTTCCTGCTGTTTCCCTCTGCTCTCAGGGTTCTGCAGTGATGCAGCCTGTGTCAGCAACCCACTCATCTTCTTTTCATGTGAAATTTGCTGTCCCCTCCCCTGTAATGCTTTTTTCTGATTATAAAATCAATTATTGTAAAACAAACAAGGAAATGTTTTACATGGAATGTGAATGGTCTCTTTCTATCCATCCATCCATCCATCCATCCATCCATCCATCCATAGGCCAGATAAGGTATATCTTTATAGATATTTTTCTGGATGCATGCACCAACTTATTTACTTTATTTATTTATTAGTTTTTCAGAAGCACAGCTTGGTAATTTTCTCATATCACCTAGCAACATATCATGGACATTGTTATTTTTTAAATCTATACTGCATTCGTTTTAATGGCCATTGATGTCCTGCGCAATGCACCACGCGTTGCTTATTTAACCAGTCCTCTGCTGATGGGCCCTGGATTGGGTGAAATGGAAATTGCATTTTGAAGGAGTGAGTGTGGGGAGGGTGATGGCTGGCTGGAATAAAGGCTTTCTTAATGGTAGCATTCAAGGTAAGATATGAAGCAATATTCCTCTCCCTCTGCCTTCCATCTCTCCTCCCCCGCCCCGTGCTGCTGTTTTTGAGAAGGCAAAATGATCTACCGCCGAGTCCTCCAAATCCTTGGTCTCCATTCTCAGAGTAGGCAAGGGGGTACCTTAGGTCCTGAGCTTTCTTCACCCACCATTCTGCCTTTTCCATAACTGCTAGCCTGGCCCCTGGCCTGGTGGGATTTGGCTGCTTACCTGCTGGGCTCAGACCTTTTGTTTGCTCAGCTTGGGTTTTGGCAGGGGGTTTTGACTCACTGCTGGGGGCTTAGGGGGAAGACAAACAGTGGAGGTGAGGACCAGATGGAGCTAGGAAGGTAGTGGCTTGTTGGAGAGAGAATGATTAGAGGAGAGGTCATACCATCCCAAGAGATGGCAGCCAAGAGGACAGCACTGTTGTTTATCATGATATTTGGCATTTGGGAAATTCAATGATGCAAACAAGGCCTCCTGCTCTGGTGCCTATGAATATTCATGAGGTGTTTTCCCCCTGTAGCAGCTGGGAATTCCTCCAGACTCTTTAACCAGCTTCTTTCTCTACTGCAGGTCTAGGTTCTGATCCTTCTGTATTCTGACTTTCCTTTCCCCACATTTCAATGCATCCTCCAATTCTTTTGGGTAAGGCAGAGGCAGAACAAAAGAGGTAATTCCTGGGGTCCCCAGCTGGTAGATTTGTATCTGACATTTCTGGTCCTTTTCTCCCCCTTTTCTCTTTGGAAACTCACGACCAAGGTTATCATCAGGAAAGAAACTGAGGCGAAAGGTGGAGAAAATTACAGGACACTGGACATAATCTTAGATGTGGTAGAGAACAAATGGAGAAACAGGCTAACAGCATAATTGGCTAGCACATGTCACCTGGCAAGATAACAGAATAGTTGATAAGCCAGAAGCTTGACAACTTACACTCCATGCCCCTGTAAAGCCAGATCAGTTCACTTGCTGCGCCCCTGACATACCCAGGTCTCATGGTTCATCTCGGATTTGGAACCACCTGGGAGATACAGCTCAGGGCTTATCTGTGCATGCATTTCCAGAGGAGTTTAACTAAGGTTGTGACTTGCACTGTGTGTGAGTGGCACCATCCAATGGGCGGAAATCTTACAGAAAGGGAGTGGAATGCCAGCCTTCATTTCTCTCTGCCTCCTGACACATTGTGACAGGCTGCCTCATGCCTCTGCCACCACAACCTTGTTACCTTCCTTGGCATAATGGGCTGTCCCCTCAAACTGTTTCCTTCTTGGAGCCTGCCCTCTGCACCACAGCTGCCTCTCGTCCCTGGACCTTGCAGCTCTGTTTGGTTCCCAGCCACTCATTGCCATACTTGGCATAGATGTCCTGTGCCATCAGTCTTTATAGAGGGCATGGGCTTCCTAAACTTCAGGTGGGGCTCTTTAGGAGTACCCATAGTGGTGTGGGTTTGGTTCCTGTGACTGGCTTATAGGGAACACTGGAATTAAAATGAGATGCAGAGAAGAAAGATAAGCCACAGGTCATCACTGGGCCATTGGGTTTATACTTTCTTTTAATCACAGTCACTGAAACTTTTTATCAAATGAAACCTTACCCACAGCCTTGCAAATAAAACTACAATAGCAAGTCTGTTTAGGTGTGGGTGAGATGAGAGGCCTGGATTCAGCTCTTCAGCCTCCATGACTAAGCAGGTAGGCTCTGAAACTACACTCCTCGTCTGACTCACTTTGCAGATGAAGGGAGAGGGCTCAGGTAGGAATGAAGTTTGCTTCAAGTCATCCAGCCTAGTAGTGTCAAAAAGTAGAATTAGGGATGCTCTGGTAGGGAGCTCGCTGCTTCTGAGAACCTCTCAGTGCTCAGTATATCTTTTCTCTCCTCTTCTGGGCTTCTGGGAATTCCATCTGAAACCCTGATGAGAGGTCCCTGGGCACTTGAGGATGTATATTGGCAAAAAGGAGAGTGTGGAGAAGAGGCAGGCGGAATGAGATCTCTTGAGAGAGGGTTTTTTTTTTTATCTAGCCTGGGGTTTGTGCAGACCCAAGAGATGATCAAGGATGACTCAGCTGAGGTTGAAGGGTTCGTGGATTCTGACTCAGTCCTCGGTTCCTATTTCAGCCCGATCAAACAGCTGGGTATCTCCCGGTGTCTCTTTTCCCCCATCTGGAAGCAGAGTGGTGTTCTCAGCTTTTTCAGCCTAGTGAAATTGCTGGAGGGTGGGTAACATGTGCTTTGTAATCAAACTATAAGGGTCTGGACAAAACAAAACAGATCTATCTATCTATCCATCCATCTATCTATCTATCTATCTATCCATCTATCTATCTATCTATCTATCTATCTATCTATCTATCTATCTATCAGCAAAAGAAAGAGTGTAACTATGTGGGGGTTTGCTTCATTTCAAATGAGAACTGCCCAAGACTGGCATGAAGGTAGTCTGGAGAAAGTGGGAGGCAGTGGCCTCTGAGTGCAGAAATGGGTGGGGGAGAACATCAAAAGCCTTTAGTATTCAGGCCAAGAACATGAGCTGCTTGTGGCTGTATAAGAGTGCAAGTTCTTCCCACCTCTCCTCAGGATGCTTCCAGGAGGGAGAGATGCATCCATTACAGGCCCTTTAGTGTTTGTGGTCAGTATTCCTGGTCACTTAGCACATCTACCATTGGTCTTGTCATGAAAGATCCTCAAGGGTTCCTAAGTTTCAGGACATGGCATTAAGTGTCATTTATGGCTTTCAAGTGATTGTACCCTGACACTAAAATTTTGTTTCTCTAGAATCTAAACTTCTGAAATTACCTACCCGTATGCTATGGCATGCCATCTCCATCCCAGAGTCTTAGTTTCTTTATCTGTGAAATGGGAGAATAGGATTGATGAAAGAGGTTGGGCTTAATTATTACCAAGGATAGCATAGTCCAACATTTATGTTTCAAGTCTGAGTTCTCAAGTGACACTCTCCTTCTCTGATAGTTTAGCAACTCATTTCCAAGGCAGCCCTGCTACCACCGCTTTCACATTTTGCTGAGAGTTTGTTGAGAGTTGATTATATTCATTGAAGTGGTGCCCAAACCCCACAATACAGGTTGGGTAACTTTTCTCACCTGGGAATGTCATATGTGTATGCATCCATTCACTCATTCATTGACCAATCACCTATCCTGTTACCTGTCTACCTACCATCCATCCATCCATCTAGGCTGCCACCCACTCCCCCATCTCCCATCCACCCATCCTTCTACTGCCTACCCACCTTTCATTCATCCATCCATTTACGTGTACACACATGCATTCATCTGCTTATCCATCTACTGCCCACCTCTCCTTCCACTGTCTACCCATCATCTACCATCCATCTTATAAATGTCTGTTTGTACTGCCCATTACAAGCCAAATGCTCTGCCTAGAAACATACAGAGATAGGAGACATAGTTTCTCTATTGAGAAACCCACTGGCAGAGAGTAAGAGGGCAATAGACTGTAACTATAATACAGAGCACAACAGAGTTTCTAAGTTAGATTTGATTCCTGTTTTCACTTCTCACTTCCTAGATACCTATGTGCTCCTGTGTGAGTAACTTAATCCTCTCTGAGCCCATCTTTCTATTTGTAAAGTGGAGAGAAGCATACAGGGTACACTGAAGGAAAACAAATTTCATCAAGCATTATTCTTTCTTTATAAGAAAGGCAGAGAACCACAGCATGGTGACACAGGATAGAAGAACATGCTGAGGCTTGGATGAACCAAAGAGGCTTCCTAGCATGGCGGACATCTGAGAGAGGCACACTGAAAGGAGAGGATTCTCTGTGAGCCAAGACAGGAGAACTTAGGGTATTTCCATGAAGGAAGGAGCACGGCTTGATCACAGAGGTGTGAGGAGTGTGAGTTGGGAGCAAGGTGGAGGGAGAGCTGGAGGTAGGTGATGAGATCACTGATGCTAGCACTAGCCTTTCTGGGGGTTCACAAAGAGTATTTGAGCAGGAAGAGTGGGATGTGGCTTCTAGGTTCTTTGGGCAGAGTTGGAACTTCCTCTAGGAACCATAAAGCAGGGTCGGGTGCTGCCGCCATAACAATGCAAGGTTCCTGGTAATATCAGCACCAGCTATTTGGACTCTGTTAGCTCCTGCTCATGGTTTGGCTTCAGGGTTCTAAGTAAAAGCAGAGCTTGAGCTAATGACTGTTTCAGCTTTGGGACCCACCATTCATGTTTCTTCTGTAGTTTCTCTCTTGAGCCCACCCCTTCCTGCTTTCCCTTCTTCCCCCCATGCCTCTTCCCTGCACCCTTCACTAGTCCACTTCCTGCAGGCAGAATGGAGAAGCTGATCTGCTGCACCTTGCTTGCCAGGGTCTGGTGGGTTGGCACCTCCTTCCTGGGTGTTGAGTGTTCCAGCTTTGCTGTTAATGAACCACTGCCTGTGCTTCTGGGGATCCCCGCACAGATGTCTACGGGCTGAAATGGCTGCCCCTCTCCCTTTCCCACAGAGCTTAAGGTGGGATGGACAGGGCTGCAAGCTTGGCTGCACCAGAGGTTTATAGTGGCCACCTAGGTGAAACTTGACAGTGGGTAGTCAAGAGGACAACACAGATCCTTAGGAGGACGGGGGAATGGACTTCTTGACAAGTGGGGACCTTGTTTTCCAAAGAAGCACACCTGCCTGGCAGTGCCCTCCAGCTGATGCCTGTTGTTGGAAACATCTGTGAGATTTGGGCAGGGGGAACACTCAATGGCAGCAGGAGATAGGTAAACTGACCCCTCCATTTACCCTACTCCTTCTCTCCTATGGGTCACATAGCCATGACAATGTCAAATGAGCAAGACTTGGAGAAGTGCTTCCTACCCTGGGCCATGAAGTCTTCTGGGAAATGCCTTTCCCCAAACAGTCTCTCCTATTACACAGAGCACCCCTATTAACAGCCACTCCTTCAGGTGACTATAGTGTCTGCTGTCATAGAGCTTTTGAAATCAGTGGCTTCCTGATCCCTGAATTGGCCTATGCAGTCACAAGGGAGAATTTCAGGGCCCCCTGGGCTAAAGGACAGGGTCCAGGTAAGGCACATGAGGCTTACGGCTCTCATCCTTGCTCCCAACCCCAGAGAGCTGATTCCAACTGGGTCAGACTGATTCCAGAAAGGCTCAGCTCTACAGGGAGAGGGTGGGATCTCCTTCTGGATCCTTGCTTTCTAGAAGGGTTACCTTGATTGGGTCGGTGACTTAACCTTCTTAGCCTATTTCTCAATCATAGAAACATGGCAAGATCCAAGGATATCCTGGTGTGTGTGTGTGTAGGGGTTTTGTTTAGGTTTTTGTCAACTTGTCAAAAACTAGAGCCGTCTGAAAGTGGGGTCCTCAGTTGAGACAATGCCCCAGGCAGATTGGGCTGTAGGCAAGTTTGTGGAGCATTTTACTGATTGATGATTGATGTGGAAGGGCCCAGATCTCTGTGGGCAGTGCTGTCCCTGGGCAGGTAGGCCTGCGGTGTATAAGAAACCAGCTGAACAAGTCAGTAAGCCCCAGTCCTCCATGGCCTCTGCTTGGATTCCTGCCTCCAGGTTCCTGCCCTGCTCCCGTTCTTGTCCTGACTCCACTCACGGACGGCGGGTTACATATAGGTATAAAATAAAATCTTTTACAAGTTACTTTTGGATATAGTATTTATCACAGCAGTAGAACCCCAAAAATGTTAGGGATGGAGGGAGGTCAAGAAGACAGGGTCTTAAACGAGTGCTGGTTTCGAACTCCCTATGTAAAGAAGGATGACCTGGAGCTTATGATCCTTCTGCCTCTATCTCCTGATTACAAGTATGAGCCACTGCACATAGTTTTGGAGTGTTTAAAGCACATAGGAAGTGCCTGGCACATAGGAAGTTGAGAGAGAGAGAGAGAGAGAGAGAGAGGAGGAAGAGGAATGGCCTCCTAGGACAGGGCTTCAATCTGAAGTTCTACGGGGCCCCTATCTTGCTGTCTGCTTATTCTTTGGGCTGCAGATCAGACTATCATCCATACTAAGCCTCTTTATCTCTCCTCTTTCCCTGTCATCTCAGCTCACATCTGTATCTTTGGACACTGTCAGTTTATCTCCCTGCCTATCTGGCTCAATCTCTTGCTCTCTGCTCATCCTTTCCACTCCCCACCCTTCATCCCCATCCTCCCTCCTCCCTCTGGCTATTTTCTTGCTATCTATCCCATGGCTCCCTGCCGCTGCCCATCACTCCACTTCTGTCTGCCTTCCCCAGGACTTTTCCTGGTCTATTCCTTCCCTCCTTGTCTACATCCCTGGCCTTTGTTTCTCTCTGCAGCCATGGTAAGAGCTCCTTCTTAGCCTCCCCACCCCCATGAGCACCCCACACAGGGAGCCATGGAGTGGAACAATGCAGGCAGAGGGGGACTGAATGCAGTCTCTTGAGGCGAGGGTCAGGCCTGCTAATTTCCCCGCTCTGGGTGGAGGAAGTGGAGGCCTCATTCAATTATGTCACATCCACTCAGCCGCTCCACCCAGATGATGTAGTGCAGCCTGCTCGACTTGCCCTGCCAGGACCTAATGGAGAGAGATATTCTCCTGCCCAGCTGACCACAGGGTTGTTCTGGAACAGGAATGGGCCCAGCCAGTCTGGCCTTGGGACTCTAGGGTTGTTGTGATTCCCTGCTCATTCTAATTACACCCAACTACCAGGCTCTGGAGCTTGTTCCTCTCACCTTAATCTCCCTGGAATTGGATCTCAGTGGCTCTCATTCCATTACTTCCCCTTCCTCACTGGCTCACTGCCTCCAGGAGCCAGTCTTCCCTGCCTCTCTCCTGTGGAATGAGGCCCATGGTTGTATTGGTCAGAGATGTGACCAGAGGGACCCAGGACAGCACTGCTTTTCTGGTTTGTCATGCAGATCTGACGGCACTGCAGTGGAGCTTGGTGTCTTGAGTCTTCACTGAATCCAGCTGTGCCAGCTGCCATAGAAGATTTCAGAGAAGTCTCACGTCTTCCTCTTTCCCCAAGAAGCTTGGTTCAGAGAGACAAGAGCAGCAAAAGGAAAGAATTACATACAAACCTTTCCATAAGCAGGTGTGGATTTGGAGATATCAAATACTCAGTGAAGAGTGTTTATTGGGTGCAAATCCCCTCCCCCACCCGAGACAGGGTTTTCCTGTGTAGCCTTGGCTGTCCTGGACTCGATTTGTAGACCAGGCTAGCCTTGAACTCACAGGGATCCGCCTGTATCTGCCTCCCAAGTGCTGGAATTAAAGGCTTGTGCACCCATGACCTGCCTAGGTGCAGGTTCTTTTGTGTACTTTATGCCACTGGACCCTCACATCTCCAGTTTCAGTTCATGGCAGCTGAGGCATGGAGACACTGAGAGGCTTGTGTAGTTAGTGTCAACTGATGTTCAGGGCCTTGAGCCAAGCCCTCCCTCCTTCCTCTCCCTTATGGGCTAATATGCTGGGTGGGAATCTTATGAAACAGGACTCTGTGGGCAGAGGGTTAGAGAGAGGACCATAGCCCAGGGAGTGAGCAGAGAGGGACACTATAAGAGGTTTGTGGCATGGATGTTTTATGGGGCACAAAGGAAAGGGGGTTAGAGGCCTTGCACAACTCAAAAGAGACACCAATCCTCAAAATATGGCCAAGAAAATCACATGGAGGAGACCAGTAAGCAGACCAATACAATGAGGTGAGTTGTGCCCCTCAAAATATATGTCAGTGATGAAAGTTCAGCAGTGGGATACGTGGTTTTATTGGGAAGTCAGCTGTTTGCAGATGTAATGATCTCAATGGGAGAGCCCCTGGGATTCAGCATGGGTCCCAAGTTCAATGACTGATACTGTCACATGAGAGCAAATGTCCTTGTTGTATACTTGAGCATCTTTTGGATATATGCGTAGGAGTGGTATAGCTGGATCTTGAGGAAGCGCTATTCCTAATTGTCTGAGAAAGCACCAGATTGATTTTCAAAGTGGTTGTACAAGTTTACATTCCCACCAGCAATGGAGTAGGGTTCCTCTTTCTCCATATCCTCTCCAACATGTGTTGTCGCTTGAGTTTTTGAGCTTAGCCATTTTGATGGGTGTAAGGTGAAATCTCAGGGTTGTTTTGATTTGCATTTCCCTGATGACTAAGGATGCTGAGCATTTCTCTAAGTGTTTCTCTGCCATTCGATGTTCTTCTATTGAGAATTCTCTGTTTAGCCCTGTACCCCATTTTTTTTTATTTGGGTTACTTGATTTGTTGCTGTTTAACTTTTTAAATTCTTTATATCTTCTGGATATTAGCCCTTTGTCAGATATAGGGTTGGTGAAGATCCTTTCCCAATCTGTAGGCTGTCGTTTTGTTCTGATGACAGTGTCCTTTGCTTTACAGAAGCTTTTCAGTTTCATGAGGTCCCATTTATTGATTGTTGCCCTTAAAGCCTGTGCTGTTGGTGTTCTGTTCAGGAAGTTGTCTCCTGTGCCAATGAGTTCAAGGGTATTCCCCATTTTTTCTTCTAATAGGTTTAGTGTGTCCATTTTTATATTGTCACATGAGAAAGGAGAGGAGAGATATAACAGAAAGGAAGGCAACGGAAAAGAGAAGCAATTACTATCACGATCCAAAGAGTGTTGGGTATTTCCAGAAGAGGCAGAGAGGGCTCTCCCTGTAAGCTTTGGAAAGGAGCTCAGCCTGCTTGTATTTTGATTCCTGATTTTTGGCTCCCATAGTTAAGAGAATATATTCCTACTGCTCTAAGCCACCAGTTTGGGAGGATTTATCCAAGGAGAGCTGTAAGCAGGAAAGGTCAAGGGCCCACTACTACTGCCAGGGTAGATTAGGATTTACCACTTCCCTTCAGAGAACCCCTGAGGCGTACGGGGCTTCCCACACAGGAGTTACACAGTAAGACTGGCTGATAATCCAGCTTCTTGCTCTTTGCTATTAGCCAGGGAGGACACATGAATTCCCGAATAAGGGGTCTCTGGTCTCTGGGTGGCACTTTTAGGCAGAAACAGAAAGCAGGTTCTACTTCACCTAGGTAGTCAGGCCACAACCTTGGAGAAGAGGTTCTCCTAGAAATATGCTGTGGTTTGAATATTGTTTAAGTCTTCCAAGGATTAAGCATTGGAAGCTTGGGCTCCAGTATGGTGATGTGGAGAGAAGGGCCTGACACAGGGTCAATAGGTCACTGGGGGTGCTTTCTTTGGTGGATGGCAGTTCTGCTGTGGTGCCATCTGAAAGAAAGACAACTGTTCTGAACTTCTACTCTCCCAGAAATCACCCCTAAGGCCACTTCCTTGCACATAACTGTGGGCTAAACAAAGTAAGGGTTTTGCTCTGGGCAAGAAGACTTCATCCAGGTCAGTTGTTCTTTAAAAGTGAGTGTATTTTCCAGCTTCACTTCCTCCTTAAGTTAACCTTAAATGACAAACAGGACTCGTGCCTTCAAGTATTAAGACCTGTTTTCCTGAGTGGCTCTGGGATCTGTTTCCAACCTGAACTTAAAGGGTAGAATTAAGCAAGATAAGCCTGTGTTTTGTTTCTAGTGCTAACCGTTAGAAATCTCAGCGGGCATTGCTGACAGTGGAGGGAGAAGTAATTTAACATAGGGTAAGGAACACAGAGCTCTGGGCTGGCTCTTCTGGTTGGAGGTTGGGCACTTGAATGAAAGGCCAAACAGTGGAAATATGCTCCATGCTGGGGAAGAAAGGAAACTGTGGGCCACTTCCTTGACCACAGGCCTCAGAGCCTAGAATGTTCTTTTTTCCTGACTTTTGATTGCAGCTTTTGTTTTTTCCTCTTCAGATGGAGTGATGCTTTCCCACCTACCCTGCTCCTGAGTCATTTACCAGAGACTTCCAAAGTGGGACCCAGGCAACCTTCAGCTGTTGGAAGCCCCTGTCTTGTTCCCATTTGGTCTTGAAGGGAATACTATTACTGAAGATTGCCTTTGATTCCCTTTCTTCTTTTAATTTATTCTTTGAGAATTTCATAAACATATTCAACGGAATATGATTGCATCTATTCTCCATTTCTTGAACTCCTGCTAAAAACCCACAGCACAGCCCTTTACCAAAGTCATGTCCTTATTAATAACCCACTAAATCCAATTAGGGCTGTTTATTTGTGCATTGGATGTGGGCCCATTCATGGATGTATGGGCAACTCACACACCAAAGAATGATTCTCCCTCTCCCCAAAGTTATCAGTTGCCAGTGGCTCCCTGTTAGTGGTGGGGTCTTAAGAGCTCCTTCTCCATTCAAGCTAGAATATTGGTTGGCTTGATCTTGTCTGGGTCTTGTGCAGGTAACCACAGCTGCTCCCGAGTGCATGAAACCCCATGACTGGTGAGGTCACGGACCCTAGGGATGAACTTACTTTTGTTATTTTGCTATATTGTCATGTTGTCAATATTTCCTTCTAAATATTTGTGTTTATACCCATAGACCTGGGCTGCTTTCAGTTTTGGTCAGAGAAGCTCCTTTTTGTGTTGGGCAGCAGTCAATGCATAAACTCATAACTGGTCAAAACTTTGAGAATAAATGGCTGTGAGTGCTCAGCTTTCAATGGGACATCTTTGCCCGTTTTCTTTTCTAACACTTAATTTCCTCCACATTGACCCTTTTTATTCCCTCTTATCTGGGTGAACACCTGAAGTTGGTGCACATATACTTCTGCATGTGAGCTGTGTACATTGAACAAACCCACTACTTTCCATCCATCTGCACAGCCACTGCCTTTCCTCCTTGAGGGACATTTAGAGCAATGAGGTCACCATGATGGTTTTTAGAGTCATGTCCAGCCAACAATTGTTCCATTTCCAACCTTTCTCCCACATCTGTTCAAGTTCTCCCCGTACCTCCCTTAGGACTAATCTATTATAGCTTCCCCTCCCCAACTGTACTTTTAAAGGGCCTGGAAAGACCCAGCTCAACCATAGGTGGGGGACACTGAGGCTGTCCAAGGTCACATGGCCAGGGCTTGGCAGAGCCAGGACAGGGCCTGGAACCAGTCTCGATATTCAGGCAGGCAATGCCTCCACGCTCCTTGAATAGGCTTTGCTAAACATCTGCTTTCGACTTTCCTGGTAGGGCATATGCTGGCTCCCAAGGGAAGTGGGGTGTGTCTTTCACTAGGAGTATATAGTGGTGAGTGACTAAAGGAGGCACATGTAGAGGCCTGCGTTTGGGGGCTCCAGGTTACTTACCTGTTGCACTATCACTTCGTGTGTCTTGCACACTTACATTCAGGGCATGTGCACAAGCAAACTGCCCCTAACAAACTCTGGTGGTACTGGATCCCCAATCTTCTATCTCCCCTTCCTCTTCCTGGGAGTTCCCCCTCACTCCTGAAGTCCCAGCATCTCACTGTGTTCAGGAATACTGTGTGCTGTAAGGGCTTCTCTCCCCAAATGTCACAGTGACCTGGTACTGACTGCAAACTTCCCTCCTGGTCCCCGGCACCTGCTTTGCTTGCTCTTGTGGTACCCCCTGTCACAGCTCTCTACTCTCCTGGGTCTCTCTGACTTTTTCTGCATCTTTCATCTGTCTGGCCTAGCATCCTTTGCTATTTCCTTTGACCCATGTGGAGCTCAGGCCTCAGACCTGCCGATTCTCCAAATGATGAAAGGTATAGGCATATCTGTTCTCCGGCCATTGTTCTGTTCCCTTAGTTGACTCTGGCTGGCCACTGCCATACTCCACTTCGTGTGGAACAAGAAGATTGGCAGAGGCTGCTGGCCTTTTATACAGTTGCTCTTTCACCTGAGGGCTCCTCTCCAGAGGCTCACTGTCTCTCCCCACCCCCATGCCACCAGTGTTGCATTCGAAACCTCTGCAGTGTCTCTAAGAGCAGAGGACAATTAGCTAGGTCGATCCATTCCACAGTGAGTACATATTTCACAGCGTCACGTTGCGAGCCTCAGGAATATACAGTTTTGGTCAATGTTTAAAAAAAAATGGTAGGAAAAATTAGAGGGAACTGTAATGGTGAAAATGAGAGGTGTCTTGTTCCTGTCTGAGCTCAGAGATAAGCAGGCAAGGAATGGCCTCAGGGCACTCTGCAACAGTCACCAATTATTCAGGGCCAAGGTCAGCAGGCTTTTTCTGTAAGGAGCCAGAGAGGAAGTGGGCTCCCCATAGTAAAGGAAGATCTGTAGCCACTTTTGTGGCCTCATGATCTGTCGTAATGATTTGACTCACTATAGAGTGAAAACAGTTATGTCCCTCCAAATGTGTGTGTTGAAGTGTTGTTTGAGCGCTTCAGAACGTACCTACACGCAAACAGGGCTTTTAATGAGGTAATTAAGTTGAAATAAGGTCACCATGCTGGACCCTAATCCAAATTGACTGGTGTCCTTATGGAGGAGATTATGACACAGGCATGCACAGAGGTAGGACCATGTCAGGACACAGGACAAGAAGAGAGACCTCAGATATATTCAGTCCTGACAACATTTTGACCCTAGATTATCAGTCTCCAGAACCTGGAGGAAAATACACTTCTAGTCTGCAAGCTTCCTAGTCAGTAGCATTTTGTTATAGTAGTAGCTCAAGTCTGTAAATGAGTGAGTTCAGCTGCGCTTATGAACACTGAAATTTGAATTTTGTATTATTTTCACACATCACCATTTGACCACTTAAAAAATGCAAACAAAACAAAACAAAAAAAGCAATATCTCCTTTCCCCCCAAAAATAGAGCTAGTGAATGCTGTGACAAAAAATGGATTATGGGGCAGAGCTCATTCTTTTTTTCAAGAGGCAGGGGTTTAGCTTCTGCTCCCATTTTCCTGCCAAAGCTTCAAAGCTGTGGGTGCTGCTGAAATTGTGAATGTTTTTCTCAGATATTTCAGTTTTTCTTCATGGCCAGAACACTCTGCAATCATATCATGAGAAACCTTGTCTCCAGGAATTGTGACCCCCTTGTTCATGGACTGTCTCCCCTGTCTAGTCTCTGGGCACAGGACTGGAGGCCTTTTCTCCAAATGCCTAGAAATTAGGCTTCTGACATCTGCTGTTACCCCTGTGGGCTGTGCAGAACTCTATGATGGCAGACTCCCATCCCATCTGTCCCTGGATGATGCTGTTTCTGGTTCCCAAGATGCTCCCTTTGGTAGATAAAAGGCAGCCTGTGCAGGTTGCTGCCATCTCTTAGCTCTTAACCGTCTGGGACTGAGGTTGTAAATCAGGGGAAGAGACAGGAGACTTCTCCCCTATTGGTCCTTGTGTGTTTGAGTGTCATTCCTATGCTGGGCTTAGGGGTCTGCATGAGGAAGCCCAGCCTTGCTTGTATGTCTTGAGGCCTGTGAAGAAAACCAGCATCCAGAACAGGTCTCAGGCTCTGGAGCCATCCCTCTAGTCAGTTAAAACAGGATTGTGGAACTCAGGAACCAGGTAGACCCTTCCCATCTCACCAAGGGAAGAAAAACCAGGCCAGAGAAGCCCATAGCCCACCTGCTGTGTAATCAGAAGCTTGCAGTGGTCCCTCCTGAAGCACAGTTTGTGTGGCTGCTGGAAAAGGGCTCTCAGGAGTGCTTCCCGGTCACAGCCTGCTGGAAGCACCAAGTGTCCATGCACTTTCCTGACTCTTTCCTACCCCCTGTGTCTAGGCCTCAACACATTTCTGTTCCTGTTACTTCTGGTGCGTCTCCTCTCCTTCCTTCTGGCACAATGGTAGTTGAGGCAGAACATGAGTTCTGGTTCTCAGAGGACTTCCTCACCACTGAGTCTCTTCTTGGCCTCAGATGACCTTATTTGCACACTCTTGCTCAGTGCTGAGCACACACGATCTTTACTGTATCTGATGGAAACGTTCAGCAGGGCATGGATCCCTGCAGAAGAGCACAGGGCAGGAGCTGTCCTGGGTGTGCTAGGTGCGGGGACTGTGTGGTGAGTACTGCACACTGTCAGGACGGACAGAAGGAGAGAAAGAGTGACAGAGGGAAAGAGAGAGGGAAGAAGAAGGGAAGGAGGCAAGAAAGAAAGGAAGGGAAAATAAGGAGAAAGAGAAGGAAGGAAAAAGGAAAGGAGAAAGGAAGAGGAAAAAAAGAATGGAGGGAGGAAGGGGAGGAAAAAAGAAGGAAAGAAGGAAGGAAGGCAGAAGGCAAGAGAGAAAAAGAGGGCTCAGTGCTAAGAGTTTATATTCCTTAGCCACACATAAGTTTAGTGTCTGGAAGAGTAAGTGAGTAATGAACATATGTATGTGTGTGTGTGTGTGTGTGTGTGTCTAATGGCAGCCAGAGCTAGTCTAATGGCTAGCTCTGGGAAGCTTGGCTTGGGAAGGCTCGTGATTGCAGTGATGGCAGTTGAATATGTGTGATAGGTGAGGGAGGGAAGGAGAGACAGCCCATCCCCCACTCATGCTGCTGTCCTCATAGTCTCCTGTGTCTCTCAGTGATGTTGAGTGGAGACACTGGGGTAGAGGTAGTAAGGGCTGGCTGTTGATGCCTGTGGTGACAGGAGATAAATGAAGCCATTGCAAAGAGCAGCTCTCCTTGTAGAGCCGGAGCAGCTCAGCTCTTGACTTCACTGCCGGGGGGTTTAATTAAATGTCAAATATAATTTAGAGCGGGTGTGCTGATGGGTGTGTGAAAGCCGAGTCCACTGTCTTTGTGGGTCTCCCCTGTACTTGAGGAACCTGGGGAGATTAGTTGGTGCCCCATGAAGTGGTTGATTTCCTCTCTCTCCTTAGCCTTAGTTTTGAAATGATAATTGGGAGAGTTTTTTTTTTTTAAGTTGTAATTTACATGTATGTTATATATAGAGAAAGAGCCAGATTGGGATCTAGGTAATTTGGGACTTACAAAAGTGTGTATATTTATCTGCTGTGTTCCTTCCCATCACAGGCTTGGTGGCGGCAGGGCTATTGACCCATATTCTCGGCAGCACCTGCACTCAGGGCCTGCGACCACGCTGATCCATTCTCTAACTTCCTGCTGGGCATTTTGTGGGCCTGAGGAGGAAGGTGCCAGGACAACCTCAGAGGTGATAAGGGCTCATCACAGGGGTTCCTATGGTGCATCTGAGGACATGAAAGCTGGAGAGCAAGGTGACCTAGCTGAGGACTTCAACTGAATTGGTAGCTCAATCAAAAATGCCCTGCCATTTTTCTGAGTGGTGGTTGATTGAAGAATTGTGTCTTCCTTTCAATTTAATTCAGTAATTCTTAAATAATGACTTTTTAAAGATGATGTAGATATTACAAAATAGTGTGAGGCCCTCCTCACAGGACACTATCCATATCATTAATGGGGTCTTCCAACTTTTTCTTTCTCTGACTGACACAATTATTTTTCTAAATAGGAAAAGGATCATATTTATTACTCCGTTGCTGAAAGCCTGGAAACGTCTCCCTTGAACCTCTTTTCACTCTGACCCTCACTTCCTGTGAAACCCCTTTCCCTCTACTCTAAAGCACATACAGCAACCATCACCTGTGTGGAAGCTGGCGTGGGCCACAGGCATGGATTTACTGTACAAACCTCTTTTTGCCTGGAATAATCTCTGTGGGCTAGTTAGAACTGCATTAAGCTTCCAGGACAAGCCGCTATAGTAAACAACATTTAAGCCTTAGGACTTTACACACTCCATGTGATAAGAAGGCATTTGGGAATCTCTCAGAATTCAAAGTCCCCTCTGTCTTTGCAGGTTACTCTGAGTGTACTGGCTTTTCGTCCTTGTGCTCAATATGCGATGGTTGTGAGATCTTTTACATCCAATGCAGGAGCAAAAGAAAGGGTAGAGGTGGGGTAGGAGTGGAGGGGGAGGGGGATGAAAGGAAGAGAGTGAATCCATGAGTGCTACTCCCAGAAGCACGTCTCCTCTTAGTTCTCATAGGCTGGGGTAACCTGTTCACTGCTGGGTACAAGAGCAGACAGAAAACTAATGTTCTGGTAAGTGGGCAGAAGGCTTCTATGATGGGCAGGCTGGCCCCGGAGAACCACTTGGACCCTAAGCAACTGTATGAGTTACTTTTCTCAAAGCTGTGATAACATACTAGAGAGAAATAATGTAAGGAGGGATTTATATGTTGTTAGTTTCTGAGGCAGGGTCTCAGTCCAGGCTGGCTTTAAGCTCTCTGTGTAGACTGGCCTTAAAAATCTTGCTTCTCTTCCCTCCTAAGTACTGGGGTTCTAGCCTACAGCAGTAGTTCTCAACTTTCTTAATGCTGCAGTCCTTTAATACAGTTGTGGTGATGCCCAACCATAAAATTATTTTTGCTGCTACTGCATAACTGTAGTTTTGCTATTGTTATGAATCACAATGTAAATATATGAAATGTAGAATCTCTCATATGTGACCCTTGTGAAAGGATTGTTCAAACTCCCCCACAAAAGGGCTGTGACCCACAGGTTGAGGATCATTCCTAGAGGCTATGTTCCATCATGGTAGTATAAACAGCTGGTGGTTGTGGCAGCAGGAGTGTGGAGCAGCTGGTTACATCTATCAGCAGTCAGGAAGCAATGACTAACCTTCAAGATGCAGCCCAAATTTGACTATAGGTACCCAGAGAACCTCTGAATTTTCCAAGGCTCTACCTGCTCTGTGGAAAGCAAAATGAACACTTTCTTTCAAGCTCGGCTGCAGTGTTCTTGCCTTTACCGGCATTTTCCTGCGTGTTGGTCTCTTTCTTCTCCTGCCTGGCATCTGGAACTGATTGTCTGAGGGCAATCCATTAGCTCCCGTTGTTGCCCCCAGACCTTCCCCTCTCTGAAAACTTTCCTCTGGGAACTACGTCAGTCATGATTTGCATCTCTGTGTCTGAGTGAATTTTCTGGAAGCTTCCTCTGCCAGCATTATCAGTGCTGGAAGAGCTCAAACCATGCTAATGAAAGTCGGTTGAGACCATTTTTAAGCCACCTTTGTCCCGTTCCCCTGAGATGCTCCATGAATGTGAGTGTCTTTCAGACATCCACTGAAGTCGGTAGCTTGATAATACACATCTCTGGGACCTTTGTCCTTGTTTCTGGTGGCCGTTCCTTGTGCCTCTCATGAGTACTATATTCTTAGGTCTTTGTCTCAGCTCTGCTTCTGCTATTACCACAACTGGGACAAGATCTCCCTTGCTCCTGTATCTCCAGAGATCAGCATAGTGCTCTCTGTAGAGCAGAACCCCAAGGTCTTGTGGAATACTCCTTCAAGCAGTTGGAAAGATGAGGCATTTGCAGAGTTCAAGAGAGCTAGGAATCTAGGTGGTGTTGCAGAAGTTGGTTCCTGCTGACTCCATCCCACTTTTGAGCCCTTGCATTTTCTACTCTCCCTGTAGATGGGATTTGGAAGAGTAGGTCTGACTAGAGGTTAGGAGCAGGAATGGAGTATGTTACCATGGTCAGTTGTTGCCATTCTCTTCCCTGCCGCAGTTCATGGGACAGGATGCAAGTAGACTAGATTTCTAAGCCCTTGCAATGAAGTACAAGCACATTTTTAACGTTATCAGATCAACCATGGACATCATATGAGAGGAAAATAAATTGTGTAAGATTTCAATTTTTCTGTTATCACAGGGTGATCTATTGCAACTTGTATCACCCAATTCACTAACTCTTTACTTTTTAACTCTCGCTGTTTGGTTCGGGGTGCTAAGGAGAGAGGGGTGCAGAAAAGTCACTGCCCCTATTTACATACCACCCCTGCTCTTCTTCGGAGTGGTGGGCAGTTCCAGTGGTGGGTAACACTTTTCAGTTTCTTCATCCAGGCAGCAGTGGCTGCTCCATCTTGGCTTCTCTCCTTTGGTGGAGTAGTTAGGGCAGACTACAGGTTCACAGCACTGTTTGGAGTGGAGGGTATCAAGAACCGTTGTTTTTCGGTTCATAGCTATGAATATATTTTCCACGGTATTACTATGCAACACACACATAGGAATATGGGCATGCTGCGATTAATATTTACCACTGGCAATATATTCTGATATCTTGTACTCTGTTTTTTTAAAGAATGATCATTATGAACGACTGAATTGATTTACATGACCCTCCAGTGATATACATCCTCCACTGATACATCTTCCAGTTTGGAAAGAGCCAATATAGCCATTAAAGAGTTTAAGGAGTTATTAAATGCAGGTAACCATTGTGGGCAATGCTAAAAAGCTTCCAGGAGGAAAGGGTCCTTGACCCACATCCTAGAGGTTAGGGAAGGGGCTGGATCCACAAAGAAAAGACATTATAGAAGAGAAGACTGTGAAAAGGCTTTGCAGGACATTCATAGATGTTTGAGTCTCTCTGTGTAGGAACAGCCAAATGAGGAGTCATGGGAAACGTAGAAACAGGCAGGGTGATATTTGAAACAGATGACACCTAGAACAACTTGCATGCCTGGAACAGTGTGAGCTTGGACTAGTCAAAACACATACCCCTATGACTCCCTAGAGCACTGACACCATTAACAGCCTGACTATCATTTTGGAGAGTGGACAGGAAAGGGTTAGTGCGTGATTAGAGGTGGGTATAGGGAGGTGTGGAGGTAAGGATGGCTGTATTGGGTCTGAAGTCCCTGTAAAATGGGAACATTGCTCTGCTGCTTCTTTGAAAGTGTACTCATGGGCCAGTGAGATGGCTCAGTGGGTTAAGGCACTCTCCTCCAAGCCTGGTGATCTGAGTTTGATCCTTGGAACCACATCATGGCCAGCTCCACAAGCTGTCCTCTGACTTCCACACATGCACCGTTGCCACATCATTGTGCAGCTTAGGTGCCAGAAAACTGACTTGGGAGCAGTGAAGGGATGAAGAAAGGACAGTCACATGTACACGGCAAAGCAGAGATTAGGTGGGTCCTGCTCTCTGACAGAAGTCGAAACAGCCTGGAAACTGTTGTGTTTATTCCATATGGTTGAACAAGGAGGTGGGGCTCGTGGAGCTGAGCAGGGAGGCAGTCATTACACGTAAACGAGGAACTAGGGTTGAACTAAGAGGCAGGTTCAGCCAATCTTGGTAAGGAGTGAATGTAGGGGAGGAGTCTTCAATCCATAGCCATCCTGGTGGGAGAAAGCCACAACTGACCTTTTCTTCCCATACTGTTAACAGTCACACTCAGACCGGAGAAAGGCCTTGCTGTCCCTCTGAGCCTCACCTGAGAAAATCTTTGCTGCTCCCTTGAGGCCGAGTCATTGGTTTTTGACATGGCCATGTTCATGTCAAGCTGTACACATTAGCTCAGAACTTCACTTGCTGTGCACATTGCCAATGAAATGTAACAAAAATGGCAAACTTATGGTCTTTGCACACACATGTATGCAGAGCATGACTTTGGCCAACAGTGAGCCACGCCACATATACAGAGACGATCTTATGGGGTCATAGTGAGGCTGGGACATTTCCTTTACCTGGTAACATCGGAGCTGCATGCTGTAGCACAATCCACTACTCTAATGTTTGTGGTAATGCTTCATCAACAAAGGCGCCGTCGTCTCCTGAGACCATCCTACAGTTATGAACGACTCACGATACTTGATCATCATGATAACAAGTAGTTACGCTGCCGGCTTGTACATCCGCCACACTCTATTTTATTTATTTATTTTTTTTTTGAGTGTTGTACTCTTTATTTGAGAGGTTTGCTGTGAAAAATAGTGTGTGGTGTTAGGGCAGCAAAAGCCCCACACATCTTGTGCTTACTGTGTCTTGATTGCATCAAGGGACCGCGTAGAGAGATCGACCTGGGCCGTGCAGGTTTGTGTGTGTGCACTTGGTGATGTTCCCACGGTGATGAAATTGCTGAACGACACACTTCTCAGAAGGCATCCTTGTTGGCAAGTGACACTTCACTGTAATTTCCAACTCCTTAAGATTCTGAACATCTCAGCCTCGGCAGAGGGTCCTGCCAAGAAAAACCATGGGAAAAACGCTGTACCCAGGAATGAGAAGTGGTGCGTGGCAGGGAGGACCCACTGCGTATTGCAGGAAGCACACAGGCAGACAGCCCTTTAGCCCTCCATGCTTGTTGGAGCAAGGGCTTTGAGGACGGTCAGGACTGGGGCTTTGTACAGTCCCACAGATTACTTTTACCGCGTGTTTTAAAACCTAACATAGTACTGGGCTGGGGCAGATGGCTCAGTTGGCAAAGTGCCAAGCATGAGGACCTGAGTTAGAGCCCCAGAACCATGTAAATAAACAAACAAACAAAACAAAACAAAACAAAACAACAACAACACAGGTGTGGTGGTGCACACTTGTAATTCGAGCGGTAATGGAGCTCACTGGTCAGCCTGCCTAGCTTACTCGGTGAGTTCTAGGCTAGTGAGAGACAGAGACAAATGGCACTTGAGGAATGGCAGATAAAGTTGTCTTCTGACCTCTAAATGCACAAACACACAAGTGTACACATGAAGGACCTATATATAATGATGCCCCCCCCCCCGAAAATGCACTCACACTGAGCATATACTATGGAAGCAGAGATCCACTAATTAGATTTATATGGCTGTGACAAACATTGTGACCAATATAAACTTGGGGGGAGAGTGTTTACTTGGCTTACATCATCAGGGTAAGCCAGGTTGGGAACTTAAGGCAGGAACCTGGAGGCAGAAACTGAAGCAGAAGCCACAGAAGAATGCGGCTTACCATCTTGCTCTCCATGGCAGGCTCAGCTTGCTTTTTTACACAACCCGGGACCACTTGCTGGGGCTGGCACCACCCGCAGGGGCAGGAGATCTCCTACACCAATCGTCCACCGAGAAAACGGTCCACAGACTTGTTTAGACGCCAATCATTATGGAAGTGTTGTTTCTCAATCCAGGTTCCCTCTTTCCAGAGGAACCTAGATTATGTCAGGTTGATAACTAACTAACTAACTAACTAACTAACTAACTAACTAACTAACTAACTAACTAACTAACTGACCAACCAGCATATAGGGAGAACTACATTGGCCTAGAAACTTGTAAATGGGTGTAATACCATCTCGGGGGCACGAGGGAACATGTTTCTCCCATCTTTCCTAAGAAGCCGCATTTTTATATAAATAACACCAATATAATGGAACCATACAAAGGACATGATCTCAGCAATGAAATTTGTGGAACCTAACTTGTGGCTCTGTGAGTTTTACAATAGCGTAAAAATAAAAATTTTCATCCAGTAGAAATAAAAACAAAATAATACAATTGTAACATTTACCGTGCACTGATTACCCTCCAGAAACTCTGCGAGGTACTTCCCATTTCATTTAATTCTCACGAGCATCCTGTGTGGTGCATCCTATTATCATCCTCATTTTGCAAAGAAAAGCAATGAGAGACTTTGCAATAACTCATTGCAATAACTCAGCTTGCAATGACACTACAATTGTTCCGTCACACAGAAAGAACACAACCATTATGGCAGCACCCTCCGCCCCAGAAACATGATAGTGTTATTTTCATGTCCATAATGGCAAGGCATTATGTAACTGGACAACCCTGCAACCTCGTGGTGGTCGGCTTTCCATTACTATAACAGAAAACTCCAGGCAAGATACCTAGGAAGCAAAGAGGTTTAGCTAGTTTAGTTTTAGAAGTTCCAAGTTCAAGGTCTGGCTGCCCACCTGCCCACCTTGGCCTGCCTTCACATCATGGTGGGGGAAATATGCAGGAGCAAGTGGTCCAATTTCGGACTAGAAAGTAGAAAGAAGAAAGGCAGGCTTACTCTTTGCATAACCACCCCTTCTTGAATGCCAGGGGGTCACATAAGAATTACCTTAATCCTTTTTAAGGGCCTAACTTTTAAAAATCTCCAGTGACCTAACTTTTTTCCAGCAGGCTCCTCTTTTTAAAGGACCCACCATCTCCCAACACTGTTACTCTGGGGATGAAGACTAACAGATAGGCCTAAGGGGGACACTCAAATCATGTCCAAATCCTAGAAACCCTAGTCTCAATTTGTGTAAGCCGTCTTCCCTACAAATACATATTTTCTTCTCCCACTCCATCCTCACATCTCCTGATTGGCTTCTACCAAAGCCTCTTACCATTTCAAGAGCCTTGGTAGAGGGACATCGAATGGAACTAGTGTTTAGGAGTAAAATAACTCCATCACTTCCTGTCTTCACCCATTTCTATTGCTATAACTACATATTTGACACTAGATAATATATCTATATCTATATCTATATAGATATATATGTAAAGGTTTATTTACACACACACACACACACATATATGTGTGTGTGTGTGTGTGTGTGTGTGTGTGTGTGTGTATATATGTAAAGGTTTATTTTGGCTTTTGGTCCTAGAGGCTGAGAAATGCAAGAACAGAATACTGATATCTGTTCAATTTCATGAGGGGCTCATGCTGTTTCAAATCTTGACAGAAAAATGAAAGGGCAAATGGGGCTTGTGAAAAAAGAGAAAGGGGCTCAAAGTCCTGAGAAAGCCAATGCATTACTGCAAGGAAAACATGGAGGAGGCTGGAGAGATACCTTAGTCAGTAAGGTGCTTGCTGTGTGAGCATGAGGACCTGAACTCCACTCCCAACACCAACAGAAAAAAGCTAGGTTTGATGTCATGTGCTTGTAATCCCAGTACTGGAGAGGTGAAGACAGGGTGTGCTAACCAGTCAGCCCTAAGTCCTATGAGAAACACTATCTCAATAAACAAGGTAGATGGCTCCCATGGAATGCTACCTGAAGGTGACCTTTGACCTCCACATGAACACACACACACACACACACACACACACACACACACACACACACACACGTGCACATGTTCCTTGCATGCACCACCACCACCAAACAATATACATCTCCACAAAAGCAAAAGCAAATCATTGATCTCATGAGGAGTCTCCACTGTGGCCCAAATGCTGCCCCCAAGGTCCCTTCCTCTTAACACTACAGAGCAAATAAATTTCAAAGTGAGTTTGAAGGAGACAATAAACTTCAAACTATAGCACTCGCTCTCAAGCCTGATGAGTACCTTCTTTGGCTCACAGAGATGGAAGACGGGAGAAGAAGGTGGGCAGACATTAGGAGGCTAGAGTGAGCATTTGGGTTCCTTTGCCTTCACATGGAGAGACACCAATCCTCAAGGGAAGTTGTGATTTGAGTGAGAAATGTCCCCCGATAGTCTCAGGCATTTGAACCAGTTGGTGGTGGTATCTGGGGGGTGGGGAGCTTCAGGAGGTGCAGCCTGGTTCTATCACTCGGAGTGTCCTAGCTTGCTTTCTAGTGCTGTGATAATGATCATGGCTGAAAGCATTTTGGGGAGGAAACTATTTTTGTTTATGGTTGCAGTCTGTCATGAAGGGAAGCCAGGGCAGGAACTCAAGGCAGCAACTGAAGCAGAGGCAGGCCATGGAAGAACATTTCTTACTGGCTTGCTCCCCATGACTTGCTCAGTTTGCTTCCCTATACAGCCCAGGACCGCCTGTCCATTAGTGAAACTACACAGTGGGCTGGGCCCTCCCACATCAATTATTAAGAAAATGTCAAGTTGATAGAGGCATGTTCTCAGTTGAAGTTACCTCTTTCCAGATGACTCTGGCTTGTGTCAAATTGACAAAAATCAACCAACCAACCAACCAACCAACCAACCAACCAACCAACCAACCAAAAGATTAACCAGCTCATTGCCTATACTGCCTCACCTATTTCCAGTTTAGTTCAGTTTCCTTCTCTGCCTGCCATGATGCCAGCTGTCATGCCCTCTTGCCATGATGGATCCTTGTCCTTCTGGAATGATAAGCTTTTGGTCATGGTGTTCTATCACCGCAACAGAAAAGTAACCAATGCAGAAGCTTATGTGTCTTACTGTTTTCGCCTTGAGGTTCTGTCAAAGCCAACGTCCTCCATGCTTCCATCAGATTTACCAGTCTCCCCAAGGCTAAGCCCAAGGCATTGTACTTGATGTTCCTTTCCTTCTGGTTCCTAGTTTGTTGATGGCTGTGCACATCTGCTCTTCATGGTCTGAGTTGTACTTTTTTTAGTGGAATGGAATGATAGAGACTTCACTTGGGGCCCTTTCTGTAGGCAGCTTGAAGGGCTTCTCTAACAGGACATGCGCTCAGGAACCTACCTGTCATACTTTTCCATTGTTGTGAAGAGACACCACTAATGAGGCAACTTATAAAAAAAACCATTTAATCGGGGGATAGCTTAGAGTTTCAGAGGGTGAGTCCGTGACCATCATGGCAGCGAGAATGGTGCAGGCAGAAAGGGATGGCACTAGAGCAGGAGCTGAGAACTTATGTTTGACCTGGAAGTTGGAGGTAGAGGGGAGGGGTGGGCTGACTAGGAATGATGTGGGCTTTTGAGACCTAAGTCCACTCCCAGCGACACACCTCCTCCAACAAGGTCACACTTCCTAATCCTTCCTGAAAAGTTCCACCAACTAGGGACTAAGCACTCAAACATAGCAGTCATGGTGGTCAAACTACCACAGCCATCCAACTTGTTTCTGCCTGGGTTTGGTAGATGCTGATGGACAGGTAGAATGGGATGGTTGTTTTCCTCCCATCACCAGCTCTTATCCTTGTGACCTGGGCAAGTTCCTTCACTATCTTAAGCCATATATTAGGTAATCCAGCTTGCTATGAAAATTAGACATGGTTTATATAAGCTGTTTAGCATAGCACCCAGCTTCGGGAAACAGCCCTGATGTAGTGGAATAAACCTGTTGCTAGGAGAATGGAGATTCTCCTGGCTTGGGAGCTTTTGGCTGAAAGGAAGGTTCAACTTCGTGTTGTCTGGAATCTTAGTTTCCTCATATATGGAATTAGCAGATTGGTCTGGATGAAATTTGCATCCCTTCCATCACCAGGGTGCTCTTATCTCCACAAATCAGGGTGAAACACTTCCCTGTGCCCCCTCCCAGACTCAGCTTGAAATGCTTAAGAGCTAGAGTTCACTGGTGCTCATGTTTCTAAAGAACTCTAGCAAATGGAGAACTCCACATTTATGAATGGAAAAACAATAGCCCTGAGCTCCCTAAGTTCTGAGAAGAAGAGCAGAGTGACAGGAAGGAAAGAAGGAGGCACTTTAAAAGCAGGACAGAGTGACCTTGAAGTTGCACCTCCCTAGCTGTCAGCCAAGAAATGATGGGCTATGGAGGAGGCCCTGGTGTTCTGCTTTTCTCAATTTTAACTACTATAATTTTGAGAAGATTCAAGTCTAGGCTTAGAGGCTAGGAACCCAGTCAACATTCCATCAGCTCACCATGCAGGGAGGGCCGTGCTGAAAGACGGAGGTGTGTTCATGGCATGACTCAGAATTTACCTGAGCACCCTCCCGGCATGCAGGCTCCTCTCTGCTGTTGATCTCATGTCTGTTTAGCCACACTCTCAATTATATAGCTATGGAAATGCTATCCCCCCCAGCGCGGGGGGGTAGCAAAGGGAGGGAGAAGGAGAGCAGATTGATTTTGAAAGAGACACTAAGAAGGCAGATTCGATTATCCTGGGGCTGTTGGCTTTGGACATCTCTGTGTCCATTTTAGAAGGGACTCGGGGGTTCTCTGTAATCTCTAGGGGGTACTGTGTATGTGAGACAGAGAAAGCCTGACTGTAAGTGAGAGGTACAGGTCACATTGTGGGACCTGCGGAAGCCTGGCAGGACTGCTCATGTTGGTTGTCAACTTGGCACATCTTGAAAGGGTTCCTTAGGTGAAGATTGGCCTCCATCAGCTTGGCCTGCGGGCATGGCTGCTGAGTGTTCCTGAGTGATGATTGGTGGTACTGTGTGTACTAGTATTCCTAGACTTGTGGGCCTCGGCTGTAGAACAAAGATATCTGAATGTGGGCCTGGGCTGAGTCAGTAAGCAGCATTCTGTTCCTCTGTGGTCTCTGCTTCAGTTCCTGCCACCTGGTTCCCACGTGAGCTCCTGCCCTGGCTTTCCTCCATGATGGATTGTAACCCAGAAGCTGAAATAAGCCCTTCCTTCTCCATTTTTTTTGGTCATTGTTTTATCTGAGCAACAGAAAACAAACTAGGGTACCTGGCTGTCATTTAATAAGACCCTTATCCACCTACTGGGCCCAGGTAGCCTGCTCCCACCTTGAATGGGGATTCTTGGCGAAATTCCAAAACAGGACTGAAACGAATGATTTGTGAGTTCCTGGAAAAGAAAGATGATTGCTAGAAGCCAGCACGAGTTACTTAGAACAAAGCAGATCAGTCCAGTGCCTTTTCTTCCTTCTGATGGCTGCTTGATTGGCAAATCAGTGAAACAGGAACTTGTGCTCTTCGGGGGCTGTTGGGGGTGGAAGCTCAAGACTTAACCCTCTCTGGCTGCTATCAGTACACTTTAGGATCACAGGTGGTCTTTTGGGCCATCCCTCCCTTATTCTGCCATTTTTATTCTGAACTTGGTTGGGAGCAGAGGGTTCTCTGGGAAACCTGCAAGTAGGCTCTATCCTTACATTGGAATACTGCCGTATTAGTGGCTGTAGATGAGGTCTGTAGCAGGAAAGAGCCACGTGTTCCCTATGAGATAGCTTAGAGTGGGAGGAGGGGAGTTGCTTCTGACACCAGGCAGAGAGAAATATGACCCACGGATAATATGGAACTCTACGTGGGCATATGGAGGAAAGCTACATATATCTGATTAAAGCTGCATACAATATCTGGGTCCTGGACAGACTTAATGTCCAAACTGTCCCACCTTTGAGAGCCATCCTGACCCCAAGTTGAACAGGAAGCCATAGCAATGTCAATAGCAGAATGTCTGCTTTCTCTGCGGCCAGGATCCAGGTGGCATGGAGGAACCATGTACAACCCAGGGATCCCTCAGAATATCTGTGAATCAGGTCCTCAGCGAAATATGGCCACTGTGACTTGGATATGAGAGAACATGAGACCTCCTTTTCTATTCTCAAACTCACAAAAGCCTATCTGGGTCTGTCTGTTCATGAGCAGGCAGTGTAAAATCGCTCATGGCAGCCTTGTGAATAAGTGAAAAAGGGAAGTGTAGTTGGTAGCCTGTTTGGGTGGATGAGAGCTGCAGGGTAATTCTCCCTAAAGGTTGCACTACAAACCTCAATCTCCTCCACCAAGAAGGGCCCTTTGCCTTGTAGCTCTCTGCCCTGACCCTATTCAATTTCTTGATTTCATCTATGACGTGAAGGCACAGAGAGCAGGATTATTAAATTTTTAGATGACAGTTAGAAGGGATAATTGAAGTCCAGAGAGATAGCTGAGTGTTTGAAAACATCCTGACAAGCTGAAATGAAGCCCGAAACAAACAAGATGAAATTTAACAGGGACCAATATTAAGCCCTATATTTAGGTAATAAAAATGAATTATGTAGGTACACTATCGGGCAAGTATGACTTGGGAGAATTTCAAATTAAAGTCCCATAGCTGCGCTGTTTGTAGTATAGTTTGCCTGATGGGGGCAGCAGAGAGCGTGAACTGAATTTGCTAATGCAGGAGGGCTGGGGATGAGGAACAACAGCACTGAACAGTAAGTGGCAAAAGAATCTGAGTGGGGTAGGTGATCTGGCAGACCTGAGTATGTGGGTGACTGCATCCAAGTGAGGCCAGAACCTCTACACTAAGGGTTAGTCCGTCCTAGACAGCCTGGACACACTCAGGCTGTGAGGTGACTTTCAATGGCCACAGATCCATGGGGGCAAAGACTGTTAATAACTCAGTGACAGAGATGGAAAACAGACGAGGGTGTAGACTGGGGAGGAAAAAAGGGAAGATGTGGGGACTCTTTGACAGTTCTGGATTTGATACATGAATGTATGTGTGAGGTACAGACCTACACATACACATTGTATCATTGCTAATTCCTGGTTCTGATACTATAGTTTAGTTATGAAAATTGTTTCTATTCCAGGAATGTGATCAAAGGGTCCGTGAGACTGCTCTGTACTATTTTTACAACTTCTTTTGACTCTGTATAGTTTTTAATGTTTAATTTAAAAAGCTAATCCCTCCTCTGCAATGAATGTGGAGGTGGCATGGGGATTCCATTCTCTTCTGGGGAAAACTAGCCGTCAGGGCAGGCTGGAATCTGGGGGGGGGCATTTGTATTTAGGGACCCCTGACTCCTAAGTATTTGAAGAATTGTAACAAGTGAGCTTGGGCCTTGAGGACTCTGAAGATTCACGAAGAGGGCTGGGTATGGTAGCCCACATCTGTGCTACTAGTATTCTAGGTCCTGAGGCAGGACGCTTTCATGTTTAAGGCCAGCCTAGACAACAACGAGTTCCAGGCGAGTCTAGACTATATGGTGAAGCCTGCCACAAATGAACACTTTTTTTTTTTCAAGCGCTCTGGTGTTTTGAATAATATGTCCCCCTCCTCACAGGCTCATGTGAAGGGGCAGTATTAGGAGATGTGGTCTTGTTGGAGAGGGTGTGACTTCGTTGGAAGAAGTGTGCCACTAGGGGTGGGCTTTGAGGTTTTCAATGTGGTGGATCCAGGTGTAGAACTCTCAACGACCCATTCAGCAACATGTCTGCCTGCGTGCCACCGTGCTTTCTGCCACGAAAATAATGGACTAAACCTCTGAAACTGTAAGCCTGCCCCAATGAAATGTTTTTCTTTGTAAGAGTTGACAGGGCTCATCGTGTCTCTGCACAGCATTAGATATAAATCCTAACACCTACTCCATCCTAAACCCAAAGCAACGGCATCACCAGACAAACAAACAAACAAACAAACAAACAAACAAACAAACAGAAAAACAAACTAAGGAGGCAAGGGCTGTTTTTCCAAACAAACCCGAAGGTGCCAGGTGGAGGTTAGGACACAGAACACCTTCTTGGATTCCTGGCTGCTGGTGGTTTTTGGAGAGGTGCTTTGAGAATGGTTCCTGGGAGGGATTTGTTCAGTCTGGGCAAACTTTCCCAGCATTCTCTAAGAGCTGTTAAGACAAAGCTCAGCTCAGGTTTAGGCTTAGGAACCCAAGAGGATTCAGTGTCCTGGCAAGCAGTTTCTGTATGTCTCCTGATGCATGGGTTGAGGTAAACCAGCTAGGAGGTCTCCCCGCAGGGAGGCCAAGGCTTTGCTTCTGTTTCTGGGTGACAGAAGACAAAAATTACAGCTGTCAGCTGTGCCTCCACTGCCCATAGATAGATAGATAGATAGATAGATATAGATAGATAGATAGATAGATAGATAGATAGATAGATAGATAGATAGATAAATGATGCCTGCACTACCAGCCGGATGTAGTTCTCTGCCTGCAGGCAGTTGTTTCCCTTTTTTCCTGAGCCCTGGAAAGAGCATCTACAGGCCTGTTTGCCAAACCAGTGCAATTAGAAAGTAGGTTTCCTGGAGAGAACCGAAGTGTAAAGTTCTTTTGCAGATGATGGAGAGGCAGCCCACCCCTAAAGTCCTGGCTGCGAACCAGGCTGCTTTCCAGTTCCTCTTCTCTCAGGGTTATTTGTCTGGAGGACTGGAGGAGGGGCTCCTCCTGGCCACCCTAGCTCTGACCCAGGGCTTGAATCTCATGTATGTACCTCTTGCCATATTCTGGGAGCCTTCATGCTGCCTATATTTTATCAAGTGTTGTGTGTGGGGACACACCTGTTGAGGTGTGTCTGTGCATACACATGCATATGAGTGTAGAGATCTCAGGCTGACTTGGGGACTCCTTCTCTACGAATCTACCCTTTATCCATTGAGGCAGAATCTCTCAATTGACCCAGAGCTTGTAAATATACCTAGTGCAGCCAGGCAGCTTACTGAAGGGGTCACTTGTTTCTGTCTCTTGAACACTGGAGTTAATGCCCACCTGACTTTTACTTGGGTTAGGAAGATCCAAATTCCAGCCTTCTTGTGTGTGCGGCAAGCACATTACCTATCTCTCCATGCTCCCCTTCCTGCTGCCCATTGTCTTTTGCCACAGAGTCCCTGAAGATTCAGGTTGTACAGCTGACACCCCAGTTACCATGCCACCAACCCACGGTGTGTCCACAATCCACCCTCGCTCTGTCGATCATGCTGAGACTGGGTCTCTATGTGACAGCTCCTTTGACAATTCCATTTCTCTTAGTTCCAGCTGAGACCTGCTGTGTCCTATTGTCTCAAGGTCCAGCTGTTTTGGATGCTCAGAATGCCAAGGAGCTGGTACCAAATGGTGGTATATTTTAATCTGTCCTGGCAGCTAATGTCTAGAAAAGATTCTGCCAGGGAAAGAGAGGGACTTGATGGAGGGATCATGTGAGGCTCCTTTTTCAGGTAGAGGAAAAAAAAATCAAAGAAAGGGCGACTCACCATACCCAAGCTAGAGACCTGTTGAGGAGGAAGCAGGAACAGATTGTGTTGGGGGACGTTTCCACACTCATAGTTACAGATGGAGTTGGGAGAAGTTTAGCTTTGGAATACCTGTGCTCATCACAGAAGAACACAGATGTGAGACAGTGGTGTCACAGATGCGTGTGGAGAGTTGGGTCACAAAATTCTCTTCGTTGAGCTGAACTGGAGAGAAATGATGGCCAACTCCGATAGTCTACTTCAGACTCTGTGTTAGGGCAGCATTGGGCGGGCAGCACAAGTACTCCAGTCCTGCTGAGTTAGGGGTAGTAGCAACTAAAGACTGAGGGTATAAGACTCTGTCCAGTGAGGCAAGGTGCGGCTGCTGACTGAGGATGGTGGGGTTCTAATTCTCCCATCTGTTGGCTTCTGAAGAAAGTTACTTCTACACTGCACTTACTGGGATAATGGTTTGCAAACTCAGAAGCCACTGATGTCTAAACAAGTATGTCAACATGTGGCTACCAATCCTGAGCATAACACAGAGGGTCATAAGGCCTGGAGGGAACTAGGAGAGTGCGTGTCACCTACAATTGTTCAGGTATAAATTGTTCCAAATTGTTCAGGTACAAATTGGTGTCTTCCTAACAAAGTACAACATACAGCTAGAGCCTGCCTTCTCCTCCAGACCTGGAAGTGATCTCCCCTGGTCCAGGTCCTCAGGGTTCCTCAATTTCCAAAACTGGGAATGCAGAGGACAGAGTACACTGAGCATCCCTGAATGGCGTTGGACAAATGCTGACCCCTCCCTGTCTTCTTTCTCTCATCTGTCAAATGGGTATAATGTCTTTCTTAACCACTTTGAAGCATCTCTGAGGAGGAAGCAAGATAGTGCCTTTTTAAAATTCATACATGGCTTCATTCCACAATGCATTTGAGGCAGCTTCTAAAAATACCTGTGATAGAAAGAGATAAAAATAAATACTATATGAAATCATCCACAATTGTACTCTAGGCACGTTTTTCTTATTGTCACTCATAGCCGTGTGGAAGTGATAATAGGAAGATTCCCAAACTCATTTCCAACTTAACCTTGGCTTTTGGGGCTCCAACTGAAGAACAGGCCTCGTATGGGAATCTCAGTCCCCAAAGCTGCCTGGCTATGTGGCCTGAGGTATGGTTTTGCCTCTCAGGGGTTTAGGTGGCTGACTGGGGCCTGATTGTGACTCTTAGCAGCTCTGGGCAAAAGCTTTCCTTTATTTCCCATTATCAGCAATGTCCAGTCTCTTCTGACTGTAACTCCTCTACCTGGCCCTAGGCTAGGTGCCTGCACACCAATAATTAAAGTGCCGGAGTCTCTCCTACAGGGAGCAAGGGAGTCTTGGGGGTAAAAACCACTGACCAGGTTTGACTTGAGGAAGTTGACTAATTCCTTCTCACTTAGTCCGTAAGATGGGCATAAAGATCCCACCTTTCCTCCTGTTCCCAGGAGAGCTGGAAGGATCTGCTCAGACAAATTACTATGCAAATGCATGGAATCACCAGCACACTTTGGCACAATTGCAAAGTGATTTCTAAAATACCAGGGCCGTTAGGATTTGGAGTACACATGATCTAGAGGCTTTTTCTTAAATACCCCACTAGGGGTTTTCAGTTTCTTTGCAAGACTGGAAACCTAGAACACCAAGTTCGGACCTGCCCATGGAGACCATGGAATGCCAGTCGCTTTTAGAGCATGTGCTGAGAGAGGAAAATGTGCCTGGCCCTGAAATTGGCGGTCCAGTGCAAGAGTCCATTACAGGCTGAATTATGTAGCTCACATGTACTGTAGAGATCTTAACTCCAAGAAATCAGGCTATGACTGTCTGTATTTGAAGATAAAATCTTTAAAGATGTGACTGAATCAGGTGTACATATTTTAGTACATTTTATGTACCCTAAAGAAGCCAAGTAATAAGAAGGACCCTGGGCAAGATGCTCAATCCTCCTCATTCAGAAAGGCAAAAGAGATAGACATTGGAAGAGGAAGAAAACAGGGAACAGGACAGATGCCTACCACAGAGGGCCACTGAAAGACTTTACTCTGTAGGGTGTTGAAGCAGATGCTGAGACTCATAGCCAAACTTTGGGCAGAGTGCAGGGAATATTATGAAAGAAGGGGGAGATAGAAAGACCTGGAGGGGACAGGAGCTCCACAAGGAGAGCAACAAACCAAAACATCTGGGCCCAGGGGTCTTTTCTGAGACTGATACTCTAAGCAAGGACCATGCATAGAGATAACCTAGAACCCCTGCTCAGATGTAGTCCAAGTGGGTTCCTTAGTAAGGGGAACAGGGGCTGTCTCTGACATAAACTCAGTGGCTGGTTCTTTGAACACCTCCCCCTGGGAAGGGGGCAGAGGCAGCCTTACCAGGCCATAAAGGAAGACAATGCAGCCAATCCTGATGAGACCTTATAGGTTAGGGTCAGATGGAAGGGGAGGAGGACTGCCCCTATCAATGGACTGGGGAAGGGGTATGAAGGAGAAAAGGGAGGAAGGTTGGGGTTGGGAGGGAATGAGAGAGGGGGCTACAGCTGGGATACACAGTGAATAAATTACAATAAATAAAAAAAACAAGTAAAAATGACAATAAAACAAAACAAAAAGATGTTTCAAAGGGAGAATGAACTGCTCTTGTAGGTAGTCCCCTGATTCAGTGTGGATGTTATTCTCACAAGAACAGGAATGTTGGCCACATCAAGAGACACTGGGGATATACATACATAGAGAAGGAGCATGTAAGACCAGGCATGCCAATGAATGCCTATAATCCTAGCATCCAGGGGACAGGGTCAGAGAGATCAAGGCTTGGAGGCCACCCTGAATTACATAGTGAGACTCTGTACCCAGAACAACAACAACAGCAGCAGCATCAGAACATTTGTGGATATAGAGATGTTGACATCTACAAGCCATGGAGTGAGATCTGAGGAAAACCCAACTCTACCCACACCTGAGCCTCAGACCTCTAGCCTCCAAAACTTAAAAAAAAATGCTTATTGTTTAAACCCTACAGTTTGTGATAGACTAATACAGACTAATATGGGAAAGTATGAACTTCTCCTTTGCTCCTCTAGTAACTACTTATGACACAGGAAAGTCAAGGATGTACAAGAATGATGTAGTTTCTGCTTTGAGGAAGCCTGGAGTCCAGGGGAGACATCAGCTTCCTTCTAGATGCGGGGCTGGGATTAACCCCAGAATGGACTAGGATGGCCCTTCATCATGTATGCACATGAGATACAAGATGACTTTAGATTTCATGGGGTAGTGTTGACTTCAAATGATGTAAGCTTAGGAAAAATATGAATTAAAGAATACGGAAGGGGCAGAGTTGGGGCAGAGAGGCTCAAAGGATCAGGGGAGACTCAGGTTTCAGGGCAGTTTAAGTCCAGTAAGAAAGTGGCTTCATAGAAGATGTTCACTCCAGGGCACCTGGCCATGCTCCAGGAGACTGTCTAGGACAGACTTCCAGTCTAGGAAGAAGCCACCCTCTGCTGTTCTGCAGGCACTGGGGCTTGGCTGGCCCTTCTGCGGTTATTTGTTGCTGTTTTTCCAGGCAGATGGGGACTGCTGGCTGTTCGTCAAGTTAGCAATTAACAAGTAATTCATTAGACACCTAATAAACAAATTATTAACCTGGAAAACTATGTCCAGCCTCTGACTGGGGAGAGAAATAGCTATTAATAAGGTCTTGGAGTGGCAGTTGTGGTTTAGTGGTTAAGGTACTGGGCAGGGCGACAGGCGATGTGGATTCTGGTCTCTTGGGCCAAAAATCTTTCCCTTTCTAGTTCTTATTTGACTGCTCATGCAGTAGGGCTAATAAAACTCAATTAGTGGGCAAATGAAGTGTCAGGAACAGTCTTTATGAATGTAGGACATTGGATTATATAAACTCAAGGTCCTCAGCTCACTGTATGCTATTTCTGAGCCACCGCCGTAACCCCCATGTGCCAGGCATAGTCAGACCTTTATGTTCTTGGTTTTTACGACCCTAGATATTGAAAGAGTGCAGATAAAATATGTGTGTGTGTGTGTGTGTATGTGTGTGTGTAAGATGTAATGTGATATGATGCGATCTGTGTGCATTTGTGTGTGTGTATGTGTTTGTTCATGTGAGTGCATATGTGTGGAGGCCAGAGGTCAACATTGGGCCTGGAATGTTATTTTTCAGGAGCTTTTTATCACACACACACACACACACACACACATATATATATCCATATATATATATATCATATATATTATACCCATATATATATGTGTATATATACACACACATACATATATATTTGTGTATGAACGTGGCTATTATGTGTGCCATTGCATGTGTGTGGAAGTCAGATGACAACTTGCAGGAGTTGGTTCTTTTCTTCCACCATGTAGGCTCTGAGGATCGAACTTGGGTTGTCAGACTTGCTGGCAAGCACCTTTACTTGCTGTGCCTTCTCACCAGCAAGTTTATTTTTGTTTGTTTGTTTGTTTGTTTGTTTGTTTTGGGAAATGTTTTCTCACTGGCCTGGGAAGCACTAATTAGGATAGGTTGGCTGGTCAGTGAGCCTCAGGGATATGCTTGTCTCTTTCCCTCCAGCACTAGGATTGCAGTGCATAACATTATGCCTGAGATCCCTCCTGCCCAGTTTATTTACTTATTTAGTGTGCGCTTGTGTGTGTGTGTGTGTGTGTGTGTGTGTAGCAACACACACTTGTGCTCTGGGGAATGAATTCAATTTGTTGATTGGCAGCATTGTAATGCATTTTGATTACTGTCTCTACACCTCTTCTTCTAACTCTTTTTCAATCCCCCTTTCTCCTGTCTCTTTTGTAGATGTATGACTTCTGTTGCGTGACCCTCTAGGCTAACCAGGGCCATTGGTGTGACCGCTGAAGTGAAACTAGCCATCGGAGCCTGGTAAGGTCATTAGTGGTTGCACAACGGAAGGAAATGACTCATCCCTCCCTGTACCTATCAATAGCAAATAGTTCAAAAGTGAGGGGTCCCTGAGACCCTCCTCCACCCCTCCTGGCTAACAACAGGCCAATTCTTGTGCATATTTAATACAGGCAACCGCATCTCTTGTGCCACTTCTCTTGCAGCCACTGCACGCAACACTGTTCACTGGAAAGGGAAGCTTCCTCTGATTAAGTCTGAGAGTAGCATGTGTCTGTGAGTATAAACGTAAGTATTTAGAAGGCAGCTTGACACTGTCATTTTAGCTAAACAACAATGTTCAGTTGGTTCCCTTCTAAGATCTGTGACCTCCGCCACCATGGGGTTTCTGTTAGGTTATAGTAGTAGGCATGAATTCTCTCCTGTGGAATGGGCCTCGGATCCAAACCACAGAGTGCTTGGTTAACCCCCTAACAGTAGTGCCACTATTATAATAGCAAAAGTGGGCACTTCTTGCCTGGGAGATTGGTCTTGTAGGGTTCACATCTGTGTAAAATTGTTGCTTTTTCTCTCTCAGCACTGGGATAACAAGACAAGCCATCAAACCCAAGTTGTTTTTAATATGAGTTCCTGGGTTTGAACTCAAGCCTCATGCTTGCAAGACAAGTTATGTTACTGACTGAGCTATCTCCGCAGTCCCAAGCAAATAGAATATATATAATCTATACTACATATTATATATATATTATATTTCCAGAAAGTGCTATGAAGGCTGCAGGGGGTGGGAATAAAGGCATCATTGATTGCTTTCAAGCTTACTTTTTCCATGATTACTTCCAGCAATTTTGGAAAATCTCCCACTGAACCTGGAATTCATTGATTTGGCAAATCTAGCTGGCCTGCAAGCTCCCAGGTTCTTTGTCTCCCTAGTGCTAGGACTATAGCTATCTTTTTTTTTTTTTTTTTTTTTTTTTTTTTAATATGAAAGAGGTTTGTTAGATGGAGATGAAGAGAGAGAGAGAGAAAGGAGAACAGGACATGATGGAGGGAAAGAGAGAGGGGCTCCTAAGAGAGAAAGGGGAGAGGGCAAGATAAAGCAAGAGAGGGAGCACAAGGGAGCAAGAGGGGCAAGAGAAGAGGAGCAAGAGAGAGACCACTTGTCGGGTTGTTGCCTTTAAAGAGCAAGGTAACCACGCCTTCCAGGTGTGGCCACCTAGTGGGCAACACACGATGACATCATAGGTTGCTAGGCAACCCAGAAGCAGGTACCTAAATACTAACATTCCTCCCTTTTTCTATAAAAAAAAAAAAAAAAACAAAACGAGGAACTTGGGCTGCTTCTCATGTAAGACAAGTTAAAGTATATACATTTAGGTTCATTGGAATATCTTTTAATGTGGGTTCTAAAAATTTGAATTTGAGATTTCACATTTGTGTGCAAGCATTTTATTGATGGAATCATCTCTTCAGTGTAAAGAGTTTATGATGGGGCTGAGAGCTTTAGAATTTCTCAGTAGAAAGAGGACTGTCAGCTAGGATAGGAGGGAGAGGGGCTCACAGGAGGGCATGAATTTGAAGTGTGACTTCATTGCACTTTTCTGATAATAGAAATACTGTGTTGACCCCTTGTTCTGCAAAAAAGGGGAAATTGAAAAGAAGATGGAGATAATCTGTAATCCTATCATCCTCAGATAACTGCTACTGATATTGTTATTTACGTGTGCCTGGGGAGGGTTTTGACAGACAGAGACAATGGGAGGCCATTCTAGATGGAAAGGAGTCACCAGTGAAGCATTATGGAGGCTAAGGAAAGTGATGGTCAGTTCGAGGGGAACAGATCTATGGACTAGGCAGACTAGAGTTGAGGTTGTGGGGCAGAATGTAATTAAAGGCTGAAAGAAAGGAGAAAGTGCTGGAAGTGGTACCAAGGGTCAGATTGCAGGGACTGAGGGAATGGGTGAGAATGGAGGCCTCAGCCCCAGGCTTCAACAGCACCCACGATCTGATGGAACTTATTGATACAGCTGTCCCTCTGTGAGAGCTACAAAACCTCCGCAGGAAAACAGACAGGTGAAGGCAAGGAGGGCCAGTGTCTGTTAAGTTGTATTTCAGGGGACCAGAGATCTGTCCTGTTTTGATCCTCATCTAGTAGATGTAGCCTCCCTTCTGATCCTCATCTCTAGGAGATATGTGATCCACAGGTGTATTTTTGTGTTATGCAACAGATAGCAGGGAGTTTAAGGTAAGAAAAAAAAATATATTTTTTTCTAAAAGACATTAAAGAGAATGAGTAATAGGCATTTCAAGTGACCCTGTTTAATGGACAAGGACATTTAGGCTCAGAGGGTTAACATGATTTACCCACAGTCAAGAATCTAATGATGGATCCAGGCTGAGAATCTAGATCTTGGGTTTGCGAACTGTGTGTAATTAGTGAACCAGTTCCATGGGAAATAGTGTGGCTTGGTAGCAAAATGATGTGCTTTTGGAAACAGCGTATTCATAGAATCTCATAGTTCCCCCCCCCCCAACTGAAGACTATGAAGACCCTGATACTTGTCTTCCAGTGTATCCATAGATCAAATGACTGTCTGCGATGTTTGTTTCCTCAGGGTATTGTGAGGTTAAATGAACTAATACAGGGAATATGGGTTTGGCACAGTAAATGCTCAATCAGTATTATTATTATTGTGATGACTCTCTGCACATTGGAAATCCTGAAGCAACTGGAGTCTGGTGGGTCCTCTTCAGTTCTCTGCCATGATCAGTTGCTCTGGAGTTAGCAAGAATGAGTATTCAGTCCCAGGTCCCAGCAATTTCTTGGCCCCAAGATAGTCAGATTCAGACACCTTAAAAAACCTCCACTTCATCGAACACCCACATTCTGAGGGTCATAGAATACCCTTATCTGGTCCCCTGTGATGTCCATCAGACTTTCCTTCAGTATCCTCACATCTACTGGTCGCAGTGTTAGTGGGTGGCCCTGTGTAGTGGGTCCTGAGTAAAGGGTTATCACATGTTAAACAAATGTACCACCTCTGACCTGATGTCTGTCCCCCAGTTCACTCTTCTCCTGCCTCATTGATTGAGGAGCCAATGCACCCTGGGTAGACAATCACTCATGACCATGTATGAATCAGCCTAGATGCCTGAGTGACTACCTGGAGCAGCAGGGTCTGCCAAGGTATACTGAACTTGATACAAATAGATAAAACCCTCTGAGACCAGGCATGTATTTCCTGTATCAAGCCTAACCTAACTTAGCATAACCAGCATAACCACTTGGCCAGAGATAGACATTTTACACGAATATTTTGTTCTGTTATATCCCTCCTCAGCTTAGTATAGAGTAGCTTCACAGCCCTTATGTTTTCCTATGCTCAGAATAATTAACTTCTTAACCAAATGTCCCCTAAGTGTAGAGATTAGCAAGGTTTGTTTGTTTGTGAAAAGCTGTCTCTAAAATTCTCATTTCTATGTATACCCATTCTCCAGTTAGCCTTTTTCCCTGTTGGGCCCTGGTTCAACCCCTGGGGCTTACAGACTTGATTGCGCTTATTTGTTTGTAAATCTGTGTCTTTTATCCAAGCTGGAGCCCTGCATCCTGTCATAATGAACACAGAGGCAACATCTTACAGGTTTTGTCTCTCGGTATCAAGTTCTGTGTCTGGAGTTGAGCAAATAGGCTGTACAAATACACTTTGAGTAGCGTGCAGGCCTGGGCAGCTGGAAGGGAGGCTTCAGTGTGAGCTCTGATAGACCTGTGAAGGAGGTGGATGGCAGTCTAGAATGTGTCCAGGTCCCTGTTCTTTATTTCCTTCCCTTCCTTCCTTCCTTCCTTCCTTCCTTCCTTCCTTCCTTCCTTCCTTCCTTCCTTCCTTCTTTCCTTCCTTCCTTCTTTCCTTCCTCTCTCCCTCCTTTCCTCCCTCCCTCCCTCCCTTTCTTTCCTTCTTTCTTTTCTATGGCTATGTGGATCTCCTGGGACCTGCTCAGTGTCTGTCTCTGAGCTCTACAAAAATGACAGAGCTGGGCCGGCTACCAGGCAGGTGATACTGTTCAGGGAGGCTTTCTGTCACATCTGTGTGGTCTCCTTAAGCCCTCCCAGAATGCATATCAGAAGTATAGTTTCAGCCAGCATACCTTTCTGCTTCCCACTTCTGGCTGTTTCCTGTGGCCAGAGGGAAGATACTGGATCTTTATCTGAGTTCAAGAGGATAGTGGATGGAGGATAGTGGTGTGGACACTGTAACCAGAGCCCCGAGTGACAACCTTGCAAAGAAAAGCCTGATCCCTCAAGGTTTCTTAGCAGGGATTTCTTTTAATGAGTAGTCAGAGTCCAGTAGGGGTGGTCTCTGTCCAAAAAAACCCCTTACTTTCTACCTCTGATAATGTGGGAAAATGGCTTCCTTTGGAAATGCATTGTCTACACCCTGCTGCTCTTTCGTATGGATGGGCAGGCATAACACAGGTCAGCTTGAGTGCCCTTTGAAGAATGTAGGGAACTGGTATACAGTCACCTCACAGCATGTCTCAGATGGATGGGATCTTAGAATTCATGGAACTGGCATTCACAAATGAAGGAAGTGAACTTAGAAACTCCAACTGCCTAACGTGGCTGTTTTATGAGCTGCTATGAGCAGTCTCAGCTTGATCAATGAACCTCAAGTGTGTGGTAAGGGGAGGGAGTGGCCTGAAATGCTTTGGATTTGCTTCTTCATCTCATTCCAATCCTTTTCTCCTAGTGACTGACTTCTCCTGAGAGAGAGAGCCATTAGCTTGCATTAAGGCCTGGCGCTGTTAACATTTCTTCCAAATGCACATGTTTCAGGGAGAGAAATAATAAGAAGGCATTGAAGAATCCAGTGACTGATTGCTATTGATGTGAAAAAAAAAAAAAAAAAAGAAAAGAAAAGAAAAGAAAAAAAAAAAAAAAAGCCCTGATCAGCTTTGCAGGTTCTGGAACACAGGCCACATTGGCAACTCGAACTAAATAGATTATCACTTTGCTTAGGATCTGTTTACCAGACTCACTTGCAAAGCTGAAGCTGGAGGAGAGGAAATGGACAGTAGTCATGTGATGTAAAGTGAGGTGGTAAACTCAAGATGTCCCTGGCCAAGTTGTTCCCTGTGATGGGGTCACCAAGGAGACATCAGATGAAAGGAGATACTGACTCTAGTAACTCCTGATTCCCTTTCTAACCCATTGTTGTGTGTGCAGGAAGGGGATGGCATCTTTTGCAGGGAACTCCTATTCTCTGCAACACTGGCAGTTCTCTGTGGGCTGTATTCTTTTCATCCATGTTGGTGGGGGAGGGGGTGGCTCACTCAGGCCCAGCTTATGGTGCTGCTTCTTTTTCCTTCTTATAACAACAACAACAACAACAAAATTCTCGAGGTTCCTGGTCCAGAGGGTAGAGGTTGGAGGATTACACCACTAATATGTAAGAAAGAAGAGGCTCATAGGGTCAAGCAGGAATTCTAAAGGGCTCTACTTCCATCAATGTGCTAAATCTTTACAGAATTAGGCTTTAAAGCCAAGAGCATAAGCCAATCTAGTCTGAATTAAAAGAATTTAAACAGTAAAAAGAAAAAAAATCCTCTGGTCAGATTTATCAATTTTTTCCTATGGAGAACAGAACAGGAGGAAGCAAGTACATTTGTTATATAAGTCACTTATAGACTTCTAGGACAGGAAAGAGGAGGTGGCTCCAGGCCCAGAAGAAGATCATATGTCCATCTATCCATCCATCTGCTTGCCCATCTGTCTGTTCATCCATATGTCCATCCATCCACCTATCTGTCCATCCATCTACCTGTCTGTCTGTCCATCCATCTGTCCATCCGTCCATCTTTCCATCTATCCGTCTCTCTGTCTCTGTCCATTCATCCATCCAACATATTTTTTCAAGCTCCATTTTTTAATTTTTTTTTAAATTTTCTCACTTATTTATTTCAGTCACGTTACATTCCTTCCTCCCTTCCCAGTCCTACCCTCTGCATCTCCCACCCCCTTTCCTCAGAAAAGGGAGCTCCATTTCCCATCCACCCCAGCTCATCAAGTTGCATCTGGACTGAACAAGTCCTCTTCCCCTGTGGCTTGTCAAGGCAGTCCTGCCAGGGGAAAGTGATCTAAAAGCTAGCAAGTGAGTCTGTGCCCAATGTGGTCCCCACTTCCCTTACTAGACCCACTTGAAACCTAAGCTGCCCATATGCTATATCTTTGTAGGGGGCCTAGGTCTAGTTCATACATGGTCCTTGGTTGATGCTTCAGTCTCAGCAAACCCCTCTGGGCCCTGGTTAGTTGGCTTGTGGAGCTCCTGTCACCTCCAGGTCCTTTTCTCTTTCCTCCCACTATTCCCCCAAGACTCCCTATGTATCGACTAATGTTTGGCTGTGAGTCTCAGCATCTGTTTTGAGGTACTGCTGGGTAGAGCCTCTCAGAGGACAACTCTGACAGGCTCCTGTCTGCAAGCTTAGCAGAGTATTATCCATAGTGTCAGGGGTTGGCACTCTCCCATAGGGTAGGTCTTCGGTTGGGCCAGGCATCAGTTGGGCATTCCCTCAATCTCTGCTCTATCTTTATCTCTGCACATCTTGCAGGCAGGGTAAATTTTCGGTTGAAGTTTTTGTGGGTGGATTGGTATTCCCCTCCCTTTGCTAATAGACTAGTCTAGTTAGAGGATGTCCTCTTCAGTCTCTATGGTTTCTGCTACTAGGAGTCTCTGCTTGAATCCCTCTCATCCTCCCAAGAGCCTACCCTGACATAGATCTCCAGCTTGTCACAGAGATGTCCCTCGCTCCTAGTTTCTCTTTTCTCTACAGGCCTTCTCTCTTCTTGCCCTTGCTCTCTTCTCAGGTCTGATCTCTACCCTCTTAACTCTCTGTGATCCCTCTATTACCTACCTCGTTTCCTTTCTTCATCTGTTACCTCTGTCTATTCTATCTTCCATTCTGAGTAATATTATGCATTCTACTTTGTGTCTATGCCTTGTACTATGTTTATCTTATGCTATATGGCTAAAATCCACTTATAAGTGAGTACATACCGTGTGTGTCTTTCTGGGTCTGGGTTACCTCACTCAGGATGCTCTTTCCTAGTTCTATCCATTTACCTGGAAATTTCATGATTTTTTTTTTTTTTTGTTTTTAATAGCTGAGCAGTATTCCATTGTGTAAATGTGCCACAGTTTCTTTATCCATTCTTTGGTCGAGGGACATCTAGGTTGTTTTCAGATTCTGGCTTTTATGCATAGGGCTGCTATGAACATAATTGAGGAAGTGTCCTTGTTGTATGGTGGAGCATCTTTTGGGTATATACACAGGAGAGGTATAGTTGGGTCTTGAGGTAAAGTTATTACCAATTTTATAAGAAAGTGTCAGATTGATTTCCAAAGTGGTTGTACAAGTTTACACTCCCACCAGCAATAGAGTAGTGTTTCTCTTTCTCCACACCCTTGCCAGCATGTGCTGTCCCTTGAGATTTTGATATTAGCCATTCTGACTGGTATGAGATGGAATCTCAGAGTCATTTTGATTTGCATTTCCCTGATGACTAAGGAACTTGAGCATTTCTTTAAGTGCTTCTTGGCCGTTTGAGATTCCTCTGTTGAGAATTTTCTGTTTAGTTCTATGCCCCATTTTTAAATTGGGTTATTTTGTTTATTGTTGTTGGATTTCTTGAGTTCATTATATATTTTGGATATTAGACATTTGTAGGATGTAGGATTGGTGAAGATATTTTCCCAATCTGTAGACTGTCTTTTTGTTCTATTGCCAGTGTCCTTTGCCTTACAGAAGCTTTTCAGTTTCAAGAGGTCCCATTAATAATTGTTGATCTTAGAGCCTGAGCTGTTGGTGTTCTGTTCAGGAAGCTGTCTCCTGTGCCAATGAGTTCAAGGTTCTTCCATACTTTCTCTTCTAATAGATTTAGTGTACCTGATGTAATGTTGAGGTTGTTGATCCACTTGGATTTGAGTTTTGTGCAGGGACATAAATATGGATCTATTTGAATTTTTCTACATGTAAACATCCAGTTAGACCAGCACAATTTGTTGAACGTGCTGTCTTTTTTTCCATTGTGTGGTTTTAGCTCCTTTGTAAAAAATCAAGTAACCATAGGTATGTGGGTTTATTTCTGGGTCTTCAACTTGATTTCATTGATCAACCAGTCTATTTCTATGCCAGTACCATGTAGTTTTTCTTACTATTGCTCTGTAGTATAGCTTAAAGTCAGGGATGGAGATACCTCCAGAAGCTCCTTTATTGTATAAGATTGTTTTATCTATTCTGTTTTTTCAATCCATAGTTAAGTTTTGAGTTGTTCTTTCAAGGTCTGTAAAGAACTGTGTTGGTATATTGATGGGGATTTCATTGGATCTGTCAATTGCCTTTGGTAAGATGGCCATTTTTACTTCGTAAATCCTACATCTAACGCTTCTTGAGTATTTATGTACCAGCCTCTGAGGGTATGATGACACAATGAAGATACAGGTCCTGTCTACATAGAGTTTTGGGTTGAAGAGGTACAGACAAAACCATGAACCTTTTCAGCAGGGTGGGGGAGTGCTAAGAGGATGTCACCCAGCGTGGAGCCAGAAAGCCTCTGTGTCCTCACCTGTAAAAGGGGAGGCTCTTCTTTCCCACAGAGACCTATGTGCAGTGGCCATGGGAAACTCATTCCTGAAACAGATGCAGGAAGGTGGGCTCCAGGACTCACTGCCTAAAAAACCCTTCCCAGTTGCTTGTCCATGCAGAGTATCACACAGACTTCAAAGTGCTGTCACGTTCACCATCTTGCTCGATCATCCTGCCCTGAGATTGACGGAGTAGGCAACTGCAGTCTCAGAGGAACTCAGGTCACAAGGCCAACTGGGAATAGAACTGGCGGCTGCATTTATACTTTGGTGACTCATTTTGCGGGCCTGGAGGTGGTGTGCAAATCCGAAAGACAGCAGCACTTCTCACAGTACACAGACCCTCCTCCCTTGTGACAGAGACAACTTGGGGGAAGAAGGATTCATCACAGCTCATGGTTTTGAGAAGTGATTATCAGCCCATGATGGAGGGGAAGGCATGATGTTGGGCTAAGTCTGGTCTCGGCGGCAGTAGTTGTGGTAAACCTTGTTTGCATCTTTGTGGGATGTTTCCTGAAGGGAACATTTCAGTTTCACCCCCTCCTCTTTTGGGGGGAAGTCCTTCTGAGGTTTCACTATATCACTGTGTTATGAACATTGTGCTGCCCTCATACAAAGTACCGGCCTCTTCTCTGGGCTGGCAGCAAGAGAGGACTCAAGCCCCAATATGGGACTCTTTCCACGATGCCTCATGGGCTGGCTAGATGTTGTCACAGGACAGCAAGAGGATGAAGGGCTGGACCCCACTCAGCATAAAGGGGCATTTTCACAAGGCATCTTGGAGTTCTGTGGGGTGCTGAGCTCCTATTGTTATCATGAGTGAAGACCATGGTCCAGCCAGTCCCTTCCCCTTGTAGGAGCAGTTGGCTATAGTGCTGAGATTGCCATACTGGAGCCTACCTAATGAACACGGTAACTTCCTTATGGCGACTGCAGCCTGTAATAGGAGGTGATGAGGCAGCCTCAGCTGAAAACAAGCGGTACATACACCAAAGCAGCACCCAGGCAGCTGGCTGCCCACAGGTGTGTCTATACACCAGAACAGCATTTAGGCACCTGGCTGCACACAGGTGTGTCTATACACCAGACCAGCATCCAGGCAGCTGGCTGCTATAGGTGTGTACAATCTGAGGGATGCCCTCCATACTGTCCTGATCACTGTGGATATTATTTTTGTTCCTTATACCCCTAAGAGCTTTGGCCCTGAGAGCAGGTGGTGGTCATGATTCTACTATTCATGATTCATTCTTTTGTGTTTAAACATTCTTTCTCCGGTTTCCCATTAAGAAGCAGGAAAACAATAAGGTAGGAAACTCAATAAGAGAGCAGAAAAACACTAGTTCAGGGAAACTGTGGCATAAGAGGAAACATTTTGGATAATGGAAAAAGAAACCCTTAGAACAAGAGGTCAGGGTGATGGGGGTAGCCATGCAGATAAATGTGCTCATTTGATGAACCTCCACTCTGGGCAGAGAGGACACTTCTGCTTAGAAAGTGGCACTCTTGTTCTCATTTTGTGTCCAGAAGCCCTTGTGAGCTGCTTTTCAGGCCTTGGATACAGAGCTGGGGCCTTTGAGTGACAGTCCATCTCAGACCTAGTGCTGATGCTCCACCTATCTTGCCAGACTTGGCTAAATAAAGCCCTGGTCCCAGTGGGGAGCCACTGGGGCTGAGAGCTCTCCTGGGGGCGCCAAGCAGCAGGAGCTGTTCAGGAGTCCTGGCAGAAGCAGTCACTGCCCTTATCTGTCCTAGCCTTGAGTAAGCTGGCAGATGGCCAGTGCCTGAGCAAGGCTGTAGGGTTATTCCAGGCAGCCTGGGGCTGTCAAATACAGCATTGGTCCTAGCACAAGTCTGGGTGTGGTAAATACATGCCAACCACAGGCAGCAGAGATGGCAGGGCCACAGAGCAGGCAAAGCACTGCCTAGGGTTTTAGCTGGCTCTAACTCTGCAGAAGGGCAGATTCCTGGCTTATTTACACTGTGATGGGTAAGCGTGCAGGCAGCAAGGAAGGACTGGGGTGCAGCCTTCTTTTGGAAGTCTGATAAAAGGAGTTCGGATCAACACCAGCGGTACCCAGCTTGTCTGGGATGACAAAGACGCCTTCCCAAAGTGCCCTGGGTATTTTTTCTCTGACCCCTTCCCCCAACAGCCACCTGTCCTGGGAGAAATCTTGAGCCCACCAGCAGGCTGGGCTCGCTCTTCTCCTTTGGGCTTCTGAAAGACAGTGAGCATCCACTGCTTACCATAAGGTGAGAAGGAACTACTTTCTTGTCCCAGATCTGAAACCTGCTGCTGTATATCGTGACCTTGATTATGCCATGACCTTAGCAATGTCGTCAACAGTCTCCAACCCAAGTTTGTCCACTTTGAAGGGAGGCTAGTTTTGGTCATGTCTTCCTCTGGGATGCTGTAACGTGGATCAGGAGGGTATTCTTGCTATGTAAAGCACTGCATCTCCACCAGAGGGTACAAGGCTTTAAGGCTGCAGCTCTGTCCTTCCCCCACCCCTCTCCCTCCAAGAAATTGTAGAAAGCAGGTTCTTCCTCCTCTAATGGACTACGTTGGAGCTTGGGGAGGGGCTCCCTGGGCTGGATGAAGCAGTCCCTGGGGCTTGGGAAGAGGCGTAGCAGAAAGAGCCCACCTCTTGCAGAGCTCCTACCTCTGCAGGGGGGATGTGAAGCACTGAGAACACTGGCTGAAATCAATTAAGGGAATCAATGCCCGAGTGCAGTATGCCTTTCTCCCTGCTCTCCCTCACCCTGCTTTCCTCCTCCACTCTTAGAGAAACGGAAGGTTTAGTTAACCCCCAGGCTAGTTCAGTCTTCAGGGCTGTGCCTTTGGATCCATAATGACTGGGGCAATGCTGGTTGGGACTCTGGTGTTACTAGAGAGCAAAGGGGCGCTGGAAAAGGACTGGGTAAGCTCAGGGATAATCCAGGCTCAGGACACCGGGCTGCATATTGTGGGACTGTTTTATGTGGGTAGGATCCTTTCTAGCCTCAAGCCTTGAACTCCAAGGGTGAAGCCAGACAGGTCCAAAGTATAAATAACAAAAAGGATTTTTGAGTCTCATGATTTTTTTTTTCCCCACACAGACAGGGCAGGGAGAAAGGGATTATTTTAGATGTCCTTAATGCAGGTATAGAATTTATAGGCCTGGAGAGCTGCTGTCATTTTGTTTATTCATATGGAACCCGGATTGACTAATACAGGATCGTGAATCCTGCTGCCTGGTTTTATCCCATTTAGAACAGGACTTTGTTAGTTAGACCACTAACCTAGCCCATGGATTTATCATAAAAATTAAATGGGTGTTAGCTTGTATTTTACTACCAAGTCATTACTTATTTTTTTCCCCTCCCCAAGGCAAAGCTTGCAAAAATGAGAGTTAGTGCCCTTATTCTAGCTCGGCCATTTTTAAGTAGATGGCAATTTTCCTCCCCCCTTTCACTGTGTTCAAGCTGTCACCAACATCCTGCTGATTCATCTTAAAATGCACTGCCTCTGACAGCCATCTCCTGTCCATGCCCACCGCCATCTCCTGTTAGGGACCCTCATTACCTCAGGCCAGGACTGTCACAACTGCCACCCAGCTGAAGTCCATCTTCCATACAGTTGTCATATCAGCATCACTAAAATTATGATGTCACATACCTGCTCAGAGCCTTTCGTGGCTCCTCGAGGCTCAAGTCTAAAGGCTGTGGAATGTGGTACTCTCCCATACCTACGCTGGATCTATTAGCTCTCCTTCCCACCAGGCCTGATCCACTTGTACCCTTAGTTTCTCTCAACGACTGGATGTCTCAGCCCTTCCTTACCACAGCAGCCTGAAATGACCTGCTCACATCTCCAGAGTAAACCTCAGTGTCCTGAAGTCCAGTGGCACTTTCTTTCCTCCTCTCACTGGAATCCAGTTTACCTTTGGGTTGTCCCCTCTCTTTTTCACAGAGGAAGCATGGCTAACTATCTGTAAATGCTTTCCTGGCAGAGATACCCCAGCTGGATCCCCATAGCCTTTGGCATGGTTCCGAAGACAGATAAGGCATCTGGTAAGTTTGTTCTGGTGGGCTGATGGTGAATGTCTTGGCTGCTGTTACATGGATTACACCTCTGTGGTTCCTGGTGTGTCTTATCTTAGCATAATGGGGTAGCATCTTTTTTTTTTTTTTTTACTCTTGATTGTTTTCCACCTGTAAGGCAAGGGAGCTTTACACCAAAAGAGAAGACATTTGGGACTATGAGTGGTGGTTATTCTGTGTCTCCTTACTGCTCTTGCTCTTGAGTCTTCTCCCCAAGACAAAGGAGAGAAGGCACCATGTTTTATTTGTCCTCTTTCTCTTCCCCTGCACTCTGTGATGCTCAGTCTATGTCCAGGGACTGGACCTTCTGTGAGCACAGGTGCAGCAAGGTGCAGCCCATGAAAGCTGCAAAGGACACAGGGTATCTTAGGTGTGAAAGTGTGTCATGTCTTATCTCCCAAAGGACACCCTCCATCCATGACTTTTTGCAAGATCTGCTCTCATCTTCTGGAAATCACTTTCAGCTCTCTTGAACCCTTACTGTTTTCTAATCTCTGTTTCTCATTATGCTTAGGTCCTGTAGCCTCATTCTCACTCTGGATACAGGAGGAAAGGGGTGAGTCAGCCATTCTACCAGCGGCTTTCCGTGCAGTATCTTGTCTAATTTTTACAAAGTTGGTTTTAAGAAATATCCCCACTTTTTAAATTTATTTTTTATTTATTGCATTTTATTCACTTTATATACCAGCTGTAGCCCCCTCTCTTATCTCCTCCCAATCTCACCCTGCCCTCCCTCCTTCTTCTCCTCACACCCCCTTCCCTAGTCCACTGATAGGGGAGGTCCTCCTGCCCTTCCATTTGATCCTAGCCGGTCTCATCATGACTGGTGGCATTGTCCTCCTCTGTGGCCTGGTAAGGCTGCGCCTCTCCCCCTCAGGGGGAGGTAATCAAAGAGCCAGCCACTGAGTTTATGTCAGAGACAGTCCCTGTTCCCCTTACCCTTAGGGAACCCACTTGGAGACTGAGCTGCCATGGGTTACATCTGTGCAGGGGTTCTAGGTTATCTCCATGCATGGTCCTTGGTTGGAGCATCAGTCTCAGAAAAGACCCCAGTGCCCAGATTTCTTGGGTCTGTTGTTCTCCTTGTGGATCTCCTGTTCCCTCCAGGTCTTTCTATCTCCCCCTTCTTTCATATGATTCCCTGCACTCTGCCCAAGGTTTGGCTATGAGTCTCAGCATCTGCTTTGATATCCTGCTGGGTAGAGTTTTTCAGAGGCCCTCTGGTAGGCTTCTGTTCTGTTTCCTGTTTTCTCCCTCTTCCAATGTCTATCCTGTTGCCTTTCTGAATGAGGATTGAGCATCTTACCCAAGGTCCTCCTTTTTGTTTAGCTTCTTTAGGGTACAGGAAATAATCCTCCCCACTCTATAAATGAGCGAATTGAGGCCGAGAGAGATTAAATTGCCCCATGCCTAACACAGTCTCCTCAGCAGATTCTTGGTGAATGGACTGTGTGTGCCCTATCTAACAGTGGCTCAGATTGGTGGTTGGCAGAGGGTGAGGATAGGAGGGAAGAGGGTTCAAGGTAAACCTGTCCCATAGCTACAAGTCTGAACGGTGGTGGTAATACTTCCCATTGTCCTTTGGGGCCTGGGTGGTCCTGAAGGCCTGAAGCATCTCAAGTCACTCACCTCCTATTACGGGAATCCCCTGTCGCCGTTCCCATGGGAACTCAGCAGCGCTTATCCCTGGCTGTCTTCTGCTACTTTCTCAGCCCACTTAACTAGAGGTGGGAGTGGGGGTGGGGAAACAAAACTGATGGTTCAGAGCCCTTTCCCCTTTATGTTCAATGACGGCAGGATGCAGGTATTTGGTTTGAGTAAGGAGGGATTGCTCAGCAGTAAGTTTGAAGCCTCTAGGGTATCCTTGAAGGAGAGGCCTTTGAGGGATGCCAATGAGTGGAGGTGGGCAACACCTGGACTCTCAGAAGGCCCTTGGAAGTGGGTGAGTGAGCGAAAAGCTTTATTTATTTAATGGTGAGGCTTCCAGCCTCTGGCTTCCGGGCTAAGAGTCCCTGGAGGTATAACTCATCTTTTAACCTACACTTGGCTGACATTAGATCTTTAAGTTCCCCAATTTTTGGAAAAAAACAAACAAACAAACAAACAAAAAAAACAACCTTGGAGACCTTGGGAAGTCATTTCGTAAAACAGAAGTGTCCCAGAGGAGGGGCTGCCTCAGTACTGAGCGTTTCCCCACTTTTCTCTGGAAAACTCCACTAGACAGCCACCACAGGGGCGCCACTGTAGGGTCTAGGACTATTGTGGCTCAGTGGGGCCAGATAAGAGGCCTAGTCTGTGCTTTCCAGTGTTGGAAGATTTAGCCTTCCCGCCTAAATCCACAAGATGGAAGTTGCTCCCTCTAGCTTTCCCACTAGCAGCTAGGGCTGTTGGTTTTGTGAGTGACCCATCTCTTCACACTAGACACACTAAGGAGATTTCTAGCATTTCCTCTATTCCATCGCCTTAATATTTAACACTGTATTCTAAAAGACACTCCTAAATAAGCTTTGGATGTTGACAGTTCTCTCCCCCCCCCCCCCCCGACTCCAGCTTGGAAAGTTGTGGAGGCATCACATAAGCCTGGCCCTAGCACTCAGGGTTCCAGGAGCCGTATGCAAGAAAAAGGAGTGCAAAAAGCCAGGGCAGCCTAGAGAAGCGTGGGCCGAGGGTGCCCGGTGTAAGCCGGTTGTATGATCCTGAGCGCTGCGGTGTGTGTGGTGTCTGCTCCCTGCTACCTCCAGTCAGCAACCTCACTCCGCCTTCAACCCTTTCCCAGCCAGACGCTTCTTTTTCGGTGCTTCTGGGCTTTTATTGTAGATTCCGTGACTAAAATACGCCGGTGAGCCGGGCCGAAAGACAAACGGGATCACTGTCTCCTTCCTGGATTGGGGAGGAGTCCCCATCCGGAGGGGTCCCCACCCGCAGCCTCGGGAGCCAGGAGTGGCCACAGTTCCCTGACTAGTTCTGGGGAGCCCAGGCTATTTCTGTTTGCGGGGTCGGGGTGGGGAGCGGAGGCCTGGATGCTCTGTACTTGGGGCCCCCCAATCGTGTGGGGTGCGAACCCCAGCTGGACCCCTCCCGCGAGGTTCTGGCTGGCTCACTGGCCTAGGAGGAGGTATTCGGGACGTCCAGACAACCGTCTCTCTGGTCCAGGGATGGAGACACCAACTAGGGAGGAGGAGTCTGGAATGGCTGCAAAGCTGGGAGTGTGTGTGCGTGTGTTGGGGAGCGGGGCGGGGAGGGGGGTCTTGGCGGCAAGAGAGGCACCAGTGTGCGGTGAAAGTTGCCGAGCTCCGCAGGCAGAACACACGTGTAGGAGCGCGGGGCTAAACCCAGGCAGGCAGGCAGCTCTCCGGCTTGGAGGGCTGGCCCACAAGGGCTCCTTTGGGTCCCCTAGCGCTCTGAGGGCGACGCTCAGACCGGCTTCCCACGAGGGACACACCGGCTCGCAGAGAGTAGTGCTCCCTCTTTCAGACCTGGACCACCAGGCCAGGCTTTTTCTGCTGCCCTGCCCCCCACGCCTCCAGGATGGTTCCCGCACCCGGGCTTCAGTGTCCCCCAGCCTCTCAGCCTCCCGAGGCTTCCGAAACCTCATTGCCCCGGGGGTTCAGGGCGGGGGTGGGGGGACTGTGGCACTTGGAGGGCGTCAGCTCTTGCCCGGCGGGGACAAGACATTGCAAGGAGAGGAGGAGGTGCAAAGGCTTCGTGGCTTTGAGCGCGGACAGCAGCCGGGGTGGGGGGGGGGGGGGGGGGGGGGGGGGGGCGGGCGGCGGGGAGGTGGGATCCAGTGGGTTTCTGGCCAAGGCGGCCAGCTGGTCCCAGGAAGGGCGGGCGGCTGAGCCGAGGGGGGCAGCGGTGGAGCTCACCCCCAGGCCAGCGCTCCCCGGCGCCAGCGCCTCCGCCGGGTGGCCGCCGCCACCACCGAGTCGCTACCGCCGCTGCTGCAGAGCGTCGCTGCTCCGCCGCGCTCCCGCGCTCCGCGCCGCCAGCCGCCGGGGAGCCGGAGCGCCGAGCCCCGGGCAGAGGAGAGGGGCGAGGCGCGAGAGCCCCGGCGAGGGAGCCGCGGAAGGGGAGGGAGCAGGCGGAGGGAGGAGCAGGGAGAGAGAGGGAGTAGGGAGGGAGAGAGACTAGCGAGGGAGAGCGGAGCTCGAGAGCAAAGAGCGAGAGCCAGGGAGAGGAGAGGGAGAGAGGAGAGGCACACGCAAGCACGGGCACTCTGGCACTGGAATTCCATTAGAAAAAAAGTGAGCCGAGCAAGGGTTGGCGGGAGAAGATTTTTTTTTTTTTTTTTTAATCTTTTCCTTCGTGTTGGTGCGGAAGAAGCGACTCTGGTCTCCGGTTCTAGAAGCTCCTACCGGATTGCTCCTCGTCCGTCGGTGGATTTCTTTCCTCTTTGCATTCATTCTGACCCCCTCCCTTGCTGCTTTCTTCCAGCCCTTCACTTTCAGATCGCCTCGCCCCCACCTCTCCAGTCCCCCTCCTGGGAAGTGCAGGGAAATTGGACCCACGGGGACTCACGCCTTCCCGGACGCGCGAAGGGCTGGGCTGACCTCAGGACCAGGCTGTTGGCTTAGAAGGCAGCCAGACACATAGCTACGCGTGTTTGATTTCAGTGGCAAGGGGGGGACGTCGAGAGGCAGCCCACCGCCCGCCTCCCACCCCACCCCCTCCAGCCAGCGGCGAGAATCCTCGGACTGGGGGGGATCTTCATTCGCGGCCCGGCGGCCCGGCGGGATCTCCGCATTGGATTTGGGGGTCATTACCGTTGCTTGGCTGTTATTACTATCGTTGTTATTTTATTGTTATTTTTTTTAAAACCTAAGGGAGAAAGACACACACACGCACACAAAACTGGGATTTATTTAACATGATCTTGGCAAACGCCTTCTGCCTCTTCTTCTTTTTAGGTGAGTACCTGCAGGTGGCGAGTCTGGGGGCCACACGGGGCCGCGCGCCTTCAGGCGCCCACTGGAAGCTGGGCACGCGGGGGTGGGGTGGGAGGGCTGCGAGCGGGGCACCGCAGGAGACCTCGGGAGAGAGCGAGCACCGTGCTAGAAGCCGGGGCCGGGGCACAGCCCGGGAGGCTCTGGAGGAGGGAGCCGAGCGGTGGCTGGCTGGTTTGCGCGGAGGACTGAGAAGGAGACTTCCGATATTCAAACCATCCCCGCACGCACTCACGCGCCGCGCGCACACACTGGCACACACGCTTATTTGGTAGGCTGTGGTAGCGCTCATTTCCCCCAAAATAATGGGTTCAATTTGCTGGAACTTAGGAAGTAAAAAAAAAAAAAAAAGCAACTCTTGGTGTGGAAGAAAGGAGGGGGGGAAGAAGAGGCTGGCGGGGAGCAATCAAGCCAGTCCCCCCTTTTCTGATTGCTCTCAGAGTAGGTGGGTTTCTGCAGGAGGTCACGGTTTAGACGTTTCCGGGGAGCCCTTGTAATCACCACCTATCTGTCAACCAACCTGAGGAAAGCACCCCGTTTCCCCACTCCTGGGAGCACTTTGCAAGTTTCTTCCTACCCATCGCCTCCCTTTGCACCCAGACTCAAGCCAGGTGGGTAGGCAGAGTGCAGGCTTGCAAATGGGTGTTCAAGGCCTTCTGGGAGACATCCCTGGGGCCTGGGGCTAGATGCATAGGGAAGAGGAGGCCAAAGTTTGTTCCTTGGAAGGAAGAAGATGAAGTGGGGGGATGTATGTAAGGGGAGGGGGCCAGATCTTAACAAAGACAACTCACTGTTCATCCTGGGAGCCCCCTCCCTGTGACAGGGAGGTGTGTCCGTCCAGTGGTTCCGGGCTCCAGCAGTGACTCCCCATTCCCTTCTACTTTGTAAAATCTCAGCTGCTGGGGAAGCAAGGTCTAGGGATAGATAACAATTTCCCCTCGCACAGGTGAAGAAAAGACATTTGCAAGGCTGTGTGAATCTCCAGGCAAGGCTACTGTTCGGGAATAGGTATTACGTGTTCTAGGAAGTGTGTGTGTGTGTGTGTGTGTGTGTGTGTGTGTGACCTGCTTCAGTTCAGGTGCTGTTCTAGCAGGTTTGCTGGCGGTTCAGAGAGAACTAGCTACCAAGCAGGATCAGGAGACCACCTTTCCCCCCAGCAGAAAAGGCTTTGGATAGCCCAGACAGGGAGGTAGACTTTGCTTATGGAAGATGCTTATGGAAGGTCTAGGAAGTGCCCTCCAGATTGGTACTGCGGATGTGTAGTCAGGGAGAGCCAGTCCTGGCTGTATCCTGGGCCCTTTGCCTACTCACAGACTTTCCAGATCCCAGCTATGCATTCCTAGGGGACACAGCCCTGCCCTGGGGTGTGGCTTTTGCCGCCGTGTTTGCTTTCTCCCTGTGTTAGTAACCCTGTGGGAGGGGGGTGGGGGAGACAGAATAGGAGGGCACAAAATGCCCTGGGCTCCCTTTCATCCTGCAGTCCTTCCCAGCAGCCTGGGGGAAGTGGACTCTCATTCTGAATGAACTGTCACCAAATTTGACCTTTTCTCCATGGATGGTCTGAAATCACAGCTTTCTGGGGCTTAGAATGATCAGAGCCGTGACGAAAAGAACATTGCATCTCAGGCAAAGCCAGCCAGATCGCCTGCTGCTGAGTTGTACCCCACCCTCATCAAGGAGGCATGCTTCCAGGTATAGGGGTCCTCACTGAAGGCCGGTGGTCAAGAACAGCCCCCATGCAGCACAGGACCCCAAGTTGCTCATGAGGTGTGCCTAGCTGAGGAGGCCGAGAAAGCTGAGGAATTCTCCCTCCTCAGAAGTGGCACACTGCCCGTAATGGGTGTGTATGGGTATGTGAAGGCATGTGTGTGGAGTGTGAGCTGAGATGGCCACCACTGTCTTCTAGCCAGGGACTGAAATGGCAAGAGGGAAGAGTGAAAGGGGGGCTGCTTGGTGTCTCCTCAGGCCATGATGCTTCAGTTCCCTGTCCCCCAAAAGTCCCTCTCCAGAGCTGGGCAAAGGGCTCAATTGAAAGGCAGCCCAGGGGATTCTGAAAGGCTCTGCTAGGAGAGGGTGGAGTGGTGTGAGGGAAACTTAAACCCAAAGAAGCCTCTTCCTAGCTAGAAGACTGTAGTCAGGAACCACTTGAAAAGTCTGCTCAGAGTAAAGGCGGTTCTTAAGCAGTTGGAGTTCATGTCTCAGGCCAGCAGTTTGGCTGGGGCCATGGTGAAGAGTGCCCCCCGCCCCCAGGCCCTGTCAACAAACCTTCAGGTGCTCTTTCAAGGATTCTGAGTGAGATCTAGTGTCAGAGGACTGCAGTGGAGAGAAAGGGCTTTTTAGCCCAGCCACCCAGATTTCCAGCGTTGGCACACACACACAGAGAGAATGCAATGGAAGGGTGACAGGAGCAGAGTGGGCAAAAGACTGACCCCCTAGTGGCAGTCTAGCACTATTCTGGCTCTTGAGGGGACACCGGACCACCCTCCCCTCTCCCACGCTCCCTGGAACTGGGCCACACTGTCTCCCCTTGGTAAATCCAGGCTTTCATCCTTCAGGCCATGAAGACAGCCTTTTCTTCTGATCCTTGGTTAGCGGCTCCAGGTTGCTGTGATTCCATTCTCTGGTTGGGCTTGGTTGCTTCTGAGAGTTTTGAAGGCAGGTCCCAGTTAGCGAAAGGATGTCCCTGTCCTCTCCAGAACATATACTTGCCCTCTCATGGATGTCAGTTGACAGCACGGGGGGAAACCCTTGATATTGGCATGGGAGCCAATAGGGGCTTGCGTGAAGGGCACCATGGTGGCTCTGGGCTCCAGGTGCAGGGTAGGCAAACTGAGTGGCCTCCAGAGAAACACTCTCTGGAGTCTCTATCCTGACTAAACTTGTGTAAACTCTGAGCCTGCAGATGGCCCAGGATGCCAGCATGTCCCATACCGAGTCTCCCTTGGACAGTTGAGTCTTCAGCTCAGTCACATGGATGGTGATGCCCTACTGGAACCCTGGGACAACTTGAGAGTGGCTGACTGAGAGAGCTAGCAGACAGGTGCAAGTTGGCAGCATGGCGGTTCAGCTGTTTGTCGGATGGCCCAGCAGCACTAGAGTCCTGTAAAAGGATGTAGGAATCTACTGAGACCTTGAAAGAAAGCTGCTGCCTCAGCTTTTGTGGAGGGCATATCTCAGGCCAGCGTCTGGGCAGACCTTTCTTCCAGTAACTCCCGCTTTGTACTTGTCTCAGTGTGATTACGTTTTTTTGAACTCTTTCTGTTCTAGGGCTGGGGTTTGGTCAGTGGGAGAAGAAGTTTCTCTTTGCTGTAACTGGAGCATCCTCCATCGGGAGTCCTACTCCCCTTCATCTCCTTAGCTGTTTCCTACTGGGGAAGGCCTGAGGCCCTCTGAGAATGATTCACCGCCCCCCTCCCCCCAGGTTCTGGGGGAGTGACAGGCTTGCTGTGAAAAGCTCTACCTGTAGGTGTCGCTGTCCCCCTGCAGTAGCTCCCCCATGAACAAGGCCTCCTAGGGAGAAGGCCTGAAAGTGGCGGCTCTGGGCAGGAATGGTGGGGGCATTCTGCGGTATTCTGAGGAAGGGGCTAATGGCCTAGAATTTTATTCTGTTTTGGGGTGGGAGGGAGTGGAGGAAGCCTCTCAAATTAGGTCTTTGGGTCTTGCAGAAGGCAGTCTTTGCCCTGAAGTGGTATTTGGGGGCAGGGTCTGGAGTTAGGGCTTTAGGAAGGACAGGGAGACAGGGAGATGTCTTCCATATCTGGAGGAAACCATTTTGGGAGCTTGGCTTTGAAAGGGTCTGGCCAGCTTGTCTCTGCCCTTCATGTCCAGTCCTCAGGCCCCTCCTTTCTGAGGACATTATGGGAAGTAGATAAGAGGGGTAGGCTGAAGCCATGCTCAGGCGGGAAGGCAGGGCTTGAAGGAGGAGGGGGGCTCTTTCTTTTCTGTAATTGATTTATTATTTTGCATTTGGAAGGAAGAAAAAAAATAGAGAGGAATTTCAGAATAGTGTAGGAAGGAAAGGGAGAGAGAGAGAAGAGAGAGAGAGAGAGCGCGCACTCAAAGGGAAAAGGTGAGGAGGTCTATTGAGAACAGAACTCTTGGGAGACAGGAAGCAAGAGAAGAGGAGAGATGGAAGTGAGAGAGGCCAGTCGAGGTGGGTGGGGTGGGAACACAAGGGAGAGTGGACGTGTTCCTGCGCTTTGCCTAATGTTTTCTTTTTTGCAGGGGGCTGGGGTGGAATGTGGCCATGCAGGCACTTTGTCAGGCCTCTGTCTGGTGTGAAGTTGGCAGATATGGAAAGGCAAGGCCTACTTCTCCTTCCTGGGCCTCCTGGACCATTGAGTTAAGCTTGTTTCTGGCTGTCTTCTAAAAGCCTAATGATACAGAATGACGAGACTAAGGGCTGGAGAGGGCTTATTTTTTGCTTCTCTGTGTGCGACCTTGAGTTGTCTCCTTTCTTTGGACCCGAGCTCCCCAGGAATAGGATGCTGAGGCTCAATTCTTGGGCCTGTCTAAGGTCCAGACAGGCTCTGAGGGTTGACTGACTTTTGATGCCTTCAGATTGATGCCTTGGATGGAGGAGAGGTTTGTCAGATGGGAGATGAAACGAGATCCCTCTGCACAACCCTTGCCACTCCTGTTGAGGCCATGCCATTCTGTCTGAACTATTGGCATCTCAGCCCTCCTGTGGTTTTCAGTGAAGGCCTTTCTGGATTTATTGTGCTGCGTGCCACTGCCTAGGATTGTACTTAGGAGGAAGTGAATGTGAACCATGGCTGTAGGGGTGCACGGCTAACTAGGTTGGGTCTGCGTTGACCTTGATCTTGAGATAAAGCAGGTGAGAAGTCCCTTCAAGCCGTAGGCCTGCACTGGGGTCAGAGACTGTTGGCCCTCATTCATGCTTGTCTTCCTCCCTACTACCCAGACGAAACCCTCCGGTCTTTGGCCAGCCCTTCCTCCCTGCAGGGCTCTGAGCTCCACGGCTGGCGCCCCCAAGTGGACTGTGTCCGGGCCAATGAGCTGTGTGCGGCTGAATCCAACTGCAGCTCCAGGTACCGCACCCTTCGGCAGTGCCTGGCAGGCCGGGATCGCAATACCATGCTGGCCAATAAGGAGTGCCAGGCGGCCTTGGAGGTCTTGCAGGAAAGCCCGCTGTATGACTGCCGCTGCAAGCGGGGCATGAAGAAGGAGCTGCAGTGTCTTCAGATCTACTGGAGCATCCATCTGGGGTTGACCGAGGGTAAGCCAAGGCGGGCCCCAAGGAAGGGTGGTGGTGGGTAACGACATGCGTCCGGCTAGGGGTTCAGAAGGGAGGACTTGGGTTAAAAGGTGGCCCGATTTGCTCTCGGTTTTACCCACAAGGGAAGCTAGAATCCAGAGAAAGTACTATCCCTTTTAGGAGGACAGTGGCGATCAGCACAGGGAGATGACAAGGGTGAAGGGTGATCTGGATGACCAGACGCAAGCAAAGGCAGCACAAAGTTGTGCCTGGGAGATAAAAGAGGCATCAGGCAGATCTATAAGTGAGAGCAGGAGGTTCCAGCCCCTGCCACCCTTCTGCCCTGTTCCCTGGAGTAGAGCCCAGAGCGATGCTTATTTCCTTCAAGTGGTCTTCTGGGTCGAACGGCTGACCTAGGCACTTCACACAGAGGTTAGGGGTTCAGGGCTGGACATGAGCAACAGGTCCTATGTGTCCAGGCAAGCTCTCTTCAAGCCTGCCCCAGGCAGAACCTGAAAGCCCCTCCCCAATGACACATCCTGATACTCCTCCATCCAGAGAGGTGCTTGAGACTTGCATATACTTCAGGATGATTGGTCAGCCTGGCAAGGTGTTCATTTACTAATTCAACAAATATTTATTGAGAGTGCACTGTTGCTGTGTGTTACTGGAAGAGTCTAGAACCTGGTGTAGGCTTTGCTGTCATGGAACTTCTAGCCTGGGATGGGGTGCTAGGTAAGTGAGGTGGCACTTGCCATTTGAAGGCATATGTGTTAGGATGCAAAGGCCCAGGACAGAGGAGAAACATGAGAGGAGCATCTAAGCCCTTGTTTAAAAAAATCTAAAGAGCCTTCTGGGAAGATGCTGTCTCTAGGCTGGGATGGAGTCACTACCCGGGGGAAGAACACACTGAGAGTGGGCATCTGGAGGGGAGAGACACACCAGGGTCAGAACCGAGAGCATGAAGAACTGTAAGTAAACTGGGCAGTGTAGAGCGTGTATCGGAAGGGGCTGGGAGCTAGGAGGAAAGAGATCTGGTGGGCAACAGGAAGCCTGAATGGTTTCAATTCAAATGTCAAGGGATCTGATCAGATGATGCTCTGGAACAGCATCCATGTAGTTTTGGGGAAGAAAGTCAGTTGCAGGGATTGTGACCCCAGGCAGGAATCATGGTGATAGGAACAGGAGAGGGCAACCAAGGAGGAGATGGGTTTAAGTGCTTCTTAACAAGGTAAAATCAACAGGTTTTGGCAGCTACTGCCTATGAGATGGGAAGAAAGAGAATGGCCAAGGAAGACCCTCCTTCTAGCTTTATGTGCCTGCAAAGGCTTTGAGTAGAAGAAGGCAGGGGTTATGGTGTTTCTCTGGGGCTCCCTGCCTGTCATTGGTCAGGTCCTGCAGGCATGGCACTCAGAGGAGAATATGCTTCTAGAGGAAACCTGAAGTGTACATTAGCCTATGTTTGGAAGCTGGAGCTAAGACAGTGGGTATAATCAGAGAATGCGGGCAGTGAAAGTGTCCCTGGGCCACTGTCATTAAGGTCCACCTGGAGAAGGAAATAGGCAAGAGTGATTGAGAAGGCAATGGAGGAGAATTGGGGGGGGACAATTAGGGAAAACAGAGAAGACTCTCAACAGCTAACAACTTCAGGTGAAGCAGGAGAAAGTCTGGGGTAGTCCTGCTGCTACTTGGTTAAGCCTCCTAAGGTGGCCCTGGTTAGGGAGTGAATGGAGGAGGCAGAGGATTGGACATGATGAGCATGGATAACTTTTCCCAGAAACTTGTGTGTGTGTGTGTGTGTGTGTGTGAAGAGAAGAACAAAAGGATGACCCATTTTCTCTTTTAAAGACGTCTAAACCACAAAGGAGGACGGGGTGATGGCGAGGCTGGGGGAAGACCACAGGGATGGTCTCTGTGAGGGCAGGGGGGTGGGCCCAGGGCCGGAGCTGGGCCATTTGACTAAGATAAGATAAGGGCTCCCTTGCAGAGTATCACACAGGAAGGATGAAAAGAGGGAGTAAAGTCCTGAGAGAGAAGGACCTCCTGCAGCCACCAAGACAGCACAGCTATGCTTAAGAAGTGCATATACTTAGTAATGGTATTATTAATGGTATTATTGCCATCGAGAACAGAATAATTCCTCAGGCTTTAGGTGGCCACTTCTCCCTAGCAACTCCATTCCCAGAGCTGGAAGGATTGAGGACGGCAAGGCAATGCTGTTCTAACACACACACACACACACACACACACACACACACACACACACACACACAC
>NW_026591086.1:8367086-8386960 GCF_907164565.1 Psammomys obesus
CACACACACACACACACACACACACACACACACACACACACACACACTTCACACATGGCATGAGGAACTGCTTTCCTAACAGTTTGCCTCCGGCATGCACGTCATGAAGCCTCTCACTTCTGGAAATGGATAGTTTTGCCTCTCGTTTTCATTTTCCAGAGCTTTAAAAAAGTATTTATTATTAATTAGTTTTAATTCTATGCAGGTGTACATGTCTGTATGTGCGTACAGCGGCCCACGGATTCTCTGGAGTTAAGAGTTACAGACAGTTGTGAGCCTGCCGGGAACTGAACTTAGGTCTTCAGACAGCTGGCAGAGGTGGGCTAGCCTGGGCTGTGTAGCAACAGACAGGGGAGATGAGAGAAGAACTGACTAGAAGTGCATGGCTGATTGGATTTCTTATCACCTTGGTAGCTCCCGTTGGCATTGGCATTCCCCTGTACAGGACTACCTGTGATCAGAAGCAGGGGAAGTGAGGCATTTCCCTGTGGTGGCAGCAGGGAGCAGATGCTGTGTGTATTTAGTTGTCGCTACCATGGGGGCTTCAAGGCCCCTTTGGAGCCTGGAATACCTCACTGTGCATAGCTGTCTCTGGCCCCATGTCTGAGGTGATTTTTTTTTTTAATTTATTTGCTCAACGACCACCTGTTAACACTACTGAGTGCCTCAGAGGGTATTGGCTCCACAGAAACTATAGTGTCTATGCTCTTCATGGGAGGGTTCCAGAAACACATCCTATCTTGCCCTTTCTACAGAAGCTTGCCTCTTCTCTCTAAGAAGTTACCCCTGCTCTTAGATCTCAGGGCTGGAGATTGTCCAGGAGGCCTTTGAACAGGAGGTTATATCCCTGTGAGTGGAAAGGTCTACCTGAGAGTTCATTATTCATGGTCAGGGCGAGCTGTTTCCCTGGGGAGGCTGTAGGTACTCTTTCCCTGCATCTTAATAATACAAATAATACTTAATACTTAATAATACTAGTTGGGCTGGGTCTGGGGCCAAGGGGAGGCCAAGACCCAGTGAGAGAGGAGAGGTGAGGGGAGGATGAGAGTGTCCTCCAATTCATGGTTTCTCTCTGACTCTGAGGTGGGTGTGACTCACCCAGGTTTTTGCTTCCTATACCCAAGACCAGAACCCTACGCCTATGGCAGGAGCTGAGGTGGCACTAGAGGAAGGGGAGCCAGTGTGTCAGGCATATGGTCTCTGAAGAGGTGGCCGCTAAGATTAGGGGTCAGAGCTGTAAGACATTAACTCTGTTTACAGGGGAAGCTGAGGCAAAGCAATAGAAAAGCTGTGCAGGGCGTACAGCAAACTGGAGCCTGAGTCCAGGGTCCTTACAGCATATGCTGAGGGTAATTCCATGGCCGGGAAAGGGGTAGGGGGGAGTCTCTTTTCTCTAGTCATTACAGCTGTGTATGGGCACACTGGGGAGGTCACAAATGGCTGCTCCAAAGGTGACTCTGAAACTCAGGGTCCCCGATCTTTAGACCAGGAAGAGCAAAGACCCATCCCATCTGTTAGTTTCCAGAATCTGCATCCTGGATCTGCCTTCAGTGGCCCAGGCCTGACATTTCCCAGTGCACCTAGCTGCAAGACCAGACCGTTTAAATGATAGTGGACAGAGAGAAGCTGAACCCCTGGTTAGCCAATAGTGTGGACTGCCCTATAACCAGACACATGCCTGTCCTTCCTGCCGTCGGGCAAGGAGGCAGTTGGGAAGTGCTGGGGAACAGTCCAGGGGCCGCAGAGCTCTGGCCACAGGGTCTATTGAAGAGCCACTTTGAAGAGCATCATAAAGTGAGGGACCATTGTGCTCTAGTGCCACTACCCTGGGTTTAAAGCCAGGCTCCGATGCTTACGAAGCAAGGTAACTAAATCACTCTGGAACAAGTTACTTATCTCTGTGCTCTTTGCTCCCCGTCAGCACAATAGGGGAGCAATAGTGCCCAGCTCACACAGTGGCAAAGAAGAGAGTACGTTAGTATGTCTGAAGTATGTTTGGGGGCTGTGGGCATGCAGAAAGTGCAGCACAATGCCACTTTTTATCCTAACACCCCCTAAGCTCTTACATTATTTGGTGTTAATTCATGGCAGTGCCTAGGGGTCCCCCCCCCAGGAGTCTCCTAGGAGAGTAGGTTAAGCCTCAGTGGGTGAAATGGATGGCACTTAGAGAGGCAATGGATGAAGCTGAGGGCAGATTCTAGTGAGGCACGCACTGTGTGTTCTGGGTTCTACCTGGCATGCAGAATTTCCTATGAGGCAACATGCAGGCTAGAACTCCTCTCTATGGGAGAGAGCAAGCTTCTTCCCCATGCTTTGGGTACCTTTGCTCAAGATTGCTGGTACCTTCTGGAGAAAGGAAAGCAGTAGCAGCTATGAAGCAATCCCAGGGCTAGCTGGATCTCCAGTCCTGGTTCCCCGTGGCCTCTTGGGCTAGATGAAGGAAGTTCTTGCAGGGGACAGCCTCTGCCCTCTCTTGTAGGGATATCATGCATAGATGCTGCACGGGTGCCTGACTGTGGAGCTAGGCCGTGCTGGATAGGAAATCAATGTGTGAGGCTGTGGGTCACCCCCTGTCTGCCCCTCCCCATCACCACACACACAGTCTGAGTGAGTTTGCATTGATTCTTCCTCACTGGTCAGGTCTCCTGGGAATATTCTCCTTTCTTGCAAAGTGTTTGCAGAGGGCATGGGATTCTTGATAATGTGGTGGGGGTCTCCTGGGCATCCTGGGCCATTTATTTCCTGTCACTCACTTGCTTTTCTACTGCAAATCTCCGATGTCCTCTGAAGCTCAGAGGAGGTGCACGAGGTAGCAGGTGAGAGGGGTGCCTGTTAGAGGCCAGGCAAATAGGAGCGGGGGTCAGACCTTTCACCTCGTTGCTTTTAATGTCCCCAGCTAGACTCCTTCTGGTGACATGATGTGAGACAAAGAGAAAGTTCTGAGCGTAGGTCTCCAGGAGACCAGTTTAGCCCTGGGTCTGCCACACGACGCTGTGGGATTCTTCCACCACCAGGTGCACACTGCTGGGCTACCCCAGAACCCTCTCTGTGAAAAAAGGAGTTTGGACTAAAAAAAAAAAAAAGCTTGGTAGGACCCCTGTCTCCAGGTTCTGTGATTTGCTCTTGACCTCCTGAGGGCTACTGTTATTCCCAGACTCCTTTCAAGAAGAAGGAGGGAAGTCCTGTAGGGAAGTCACATGGCAGGCAGTCATAGCTAGTCTAGTTGTCGAGAAATAACTTGCCTCTATGAAATGAACTTTCACCCCTCACTTACCTGCACGGTGTTTTCCACCTTGGCAAGTGCTGCCCTCTCCCATGCCCTGGATGTCCCAGGGTATGTTAGTGGAACTCTCTCAGGCAGCTGCTGGGAATGTTCTGCCTGACGGGAGCCCATGTCTCATGCCCACCTCTCTTCCAGGTGAGGAGTTCTACGAAGCTTCTCCCTATGAGCCCGTGACCTCGCGTCTCTCGGACATCTTCAGGCTTGCTTCAATCTTCTCAGGTAAGTGATCCTCGCTGGTGCTTGACCTGCTTTCCTCTCATCCCCGTGCGTGGCCCATTCATCTGTTGGACTCAGTTGCTTTTCCTGGTCTTCTGTTGGCTCTACACTTCACCTGGTTCCTAGCTTGTAGGAAGCCATCTGGTCTCCTTCCTTCAGTGAGTGCCTGGAGTTAAGCATTTGCCTGGCTCGTTGGCGGTCAGGGGTAGGTCTTGAGTGTGAAAGATGATGCCAGTCTGATGTGTTGTTACTTATCCCATCCCTGTCTCTCTTTCTGCTTCTTGGGCTCTTCTGCCTGGCACTTTTCTTGGCTAGGATGCTTACCAGCCTCTTTGTGCCTCAGAGGAAGCCCCTATCTGCTTGGGTTAGTAGTGAGTCAGTGGACTGTGAAGCACATGGCATACTGAAGGATTCTTGCATCCCGGAAATACTTGGTATAGATTTAGACTCTTTCATCCTGAACATCTGAAATGCTCTCCAATTTAAAATGTGTTGGGCACTGAGACAATGCTGCAGGGGCAAATTCTACAACTGACCTTATGTGATGGAGCACAGCGAAAAAGCAGGCATACTGAAGGTATCATGTAAGCTTCCCTTTAGGCTGTGCGTATCAAGTATGCATGAAGCAATATAATTTTGAGTTTGGGTCCCATCTCTATGACATCTTATTATGTATATGCAAATATCCCCAAACTGGTGACGTCTGGTTCTTAGCAGGTCAGATAAAGGGGACTCAGCTATATTAGTGTCACCACTATCCAGTCCGAATCTGGGTTTTCTTTCCATTGCTTGAGCCAGCAGAGAGGCATCTGAGCTAGGGGTCTGCTGGTCCTGGGTAGGTCCCTTGAGGAAGGAGAAAGATCAGGCTGGCCTCTTGCTTTGCCTGTTGGGCCCATGCTGAAGAATGAAATGAGGGGTGGGGGAGTGATTTGGCCAGTATAGTGATGGCTTTGCAAGCATGAGAACCCAGCACCCATGTAAGAATGCTGAGCGTGTCAGTGCAAACTTATAATCCCAGCGTTGGAGGGGGGTGGGCAGGAGGATCCCAGGGGCTTCCTGGTGTGCCAGCCTACCCTATTCTTAGGTGAGCTCCAGGCCAGTAAGAGACCTTGTCCCCAAGATGGGTTTCCTGAGGATGATGTTTAACATTCTCCTCTGGCCTATATGTGAATACAACACCCATACATATGTGAAGACACATGGAAACACCTGTGCATATATGTGGACACATGCACACACCTGTACATACATGAATGTTCATGTACATACATACACACTAAAACTGTTAGGAAAAAAAGATCTATATGAGGTTTGACTTGTCCCCAGAGTTGTTTCTAGATGCACCTATCCATTCCTAAGGTGTGAAAAGAACAAATGTCCCCAGACACTGCCAAATGTTCCCTGTAGGGCACAGCCATTGCTTATTAAGAAGCACTGCTCCAAACTATGAGCCAAGGCTTCCTAGTCTCTTGAACAATGCTTCTCGATTATCTTTATTATTATCATCCCTTTAAGGATAGAAGAATAATTCCTTCAGGTAGAGAAATTAAATGCCAAGAAATAAAGTTTGTGTCATAGGGTTGAGTTTTGGATGACCACCAAACACTTGGAATGTGAATGTCTATTTATTTTTTGTGCATCCAAGGACCAAATTTTGCTACTTTGACATGATACCTTCCTTTCCCCTGAAGATGTTCCATTTAGATGATCTTGAAGAGGATGGTGTGTGTGTCCCTGATGGGAGAGAAGGGAGACACTGGCTGTGTCCTGCCGCTATACAAAATACTTGATATCCTTAACTCACAGATGAAAGGTTTATGGCTCCCAGGTTCCACTGTTTTAGTTCATGAGTGGTTTCCTTGCTGCTGGGCACCCATTGCAGTGACGGGGGTGGCTGTGGCATAGAGCCAGACTGTTCACTTCATGTCCGAGAAATGAAAGAGCAGACGAGAAAGAGATTGTTACTATAGTCCCTCTGAGGGCACACTCTCAATGATCTAAAGACCTCCCACCAAGTCCCGCCACTTAAAGTTTCTCCTCCTTCTCATTGTGCCAACCTGGGGACCTGGCCCTTCATGTATGAGTCTTTGGGGACATTTAAGGTTAAAACTTTAGAGCTAGGCACAGCACCACATGCCTTTAATCCTAAACCTCAAGAGACAGAGGCAGGAGAATTGCTAGTTTCAGGCCAGCCTGGTCTACACAGTAAGTTAAAGGGCATCCTAGGCTAACAGAATAAGACCCCATCTCAATAAAACACATAAAATATTCAAACTATAGTAGGCAGAGAGGCCATCTAGACATGGCCTTGGGTCCTTGTGGTTGTTGGGGATGGTAGAAGTAGATGGGATCTCAAAGCTGTATAGTTGCAACACCCTGCCTTTGGCCCCCATTATTCTGGGCTCCCCACTAGGGTCCTACCTATCAGTAGTTTTGGGCATGGAGCAGGCTTCCTTCTGGCTCTGCCTGTGGGTACGGTGATAGCTGTCTTACATGGCTGGGTTATATGATTGACTGACTAAAGCCCCTTCCAACTGACATTCTGAGTCTCAGTTTCTGATTAGTTTGGAGTATAAATCCTCTGTGGATTGGTCCTTTTGAGACTGTGCTGAGGCTCACATGTAGGATAAGGACATTGTTAGCATATGAGGGGGACATATCAGGGGTCTAAATGCATCCAATGTTTCTATTACCCACTGATCAGATGCCAGCTGTTGATTACAGTGTCGTTGGGTGCTTTTGCGTTTGCTCTGTGAATGCTGGAGGTTCGTGGTCCTCACCTTAACCCCAGATCCTATTGCTTCCTTGATTCCTTAAGTTTCTTCCTAAGCAGAAAATCTGTATGTAATAGGCACTCGACACTCTGTGGGACAAGAGTGAGAGAAGATCACAGAATGTGCAGCTTACAGAGCCAGTATCTCGCGACCTGCTGCTCAGTGATAACTGAGCCAGGTATGGCTCTGGAACTCTGTGTTCCACCCACTGCCCACCATAAGGGCCAGGCATTGGAGGCTGTGTTACTGTATTATAGTTTGGGTGTGACGCTTTCCCCATAGGATGATGTGTTTGAGGCCTGGTGGTGTTTTTTTCTTTGGTAGGGTTCAGAGCCCCGTGGATAGCATGGCTGGTAGAGGTAGGTTATTCTAGGCAGTGCCTCTTAAAATCTAGCCCTGCTTCTATCCCCAGCCCCCCAGACTCCTGACCCATGTAATGTGAAACCTGTTACTTCGAGCTTCCATGTTCATAGACCAATCCACTCCAACCCCGTATACGTTCTGTGCCATGATGGATTTGCATTCTCTCAAACCATAAGCTAATTAACCCGTCTTCCTTTGAGTGGCTTCTGCCAGGTATTTGGCCACAATGACAAGAAAAGTCACTAATACATGGTCCTGTTGACTCTCTTGGGGCAGTGGGTGGAACACAGGGTTCTAGAGCCGTATCTGGTCCAGTTATCACTGAGCAGTGGGTAGCAAGATGCTGGTTCTATAAATGATCTCATTTGTCTTGCCAACATCCCTGTCCCATAGAGTGTCACATGTCTATTACATAAAGATTTTCTCCTAGGAGGTTTCACCCAGACCAGACCTGCTGTTGGGTGAGGGAGCAGCACTAGCTGAAGATGTAGCTAGGGAAAGGAGGCCCTTGCCCTGGCTCTACTCCAAAAAGCCAAGGAAGCTATTGAGGGGCCTTCAGCAGAAAGAAGGTGGGGACCAGGATCAGGAGGCCAGACTCCTGTGTAATACGTGCCCCAAGTCTCCCATGGGGCTTTGAACACACAGTTCCAGATCTGAGATTTTTTTTTTCCCTGAAGGGATGAAGACACAAGTTTGAGCTCCCTCGTCCTTTGTCCTATGAGCTTTGGTCTCAGGTTGTCATAGGTCCCTGGGTTGGTGAGTCTTTGGGAAGGGTGAGCTGAGATCCCAGCTCACCAGGCCTTAGTGGGTGCTGCCTTGCAGGACACTGCAGGAACAGGCTCCCCACATCCACATGTCTTTGCTTAACTGTGTGCAGTCCTTCTCTCTCTCTCTCTCTCTTTTTTTTTTCTTTTCTTTCTGTGAAGCCTGTGTTGGGGAGGACCAGCTCTGGGTGACCTCCTCTTGGTTCACTAGTACCAGCTGGGGCCCTGTGGAAACAGGGAAGCTGTTGTATCTTAGGGGTCTTGTGCCTTTATCTTTTACCATTTTCTCTCTGAGGTTTGAGCCTGTGCTTATTATAAGGATCCCTGGAGCATAACTCTTCATCTCTGCTGGGATTCTGGGAAGACCTTCTGGGACTCAGTTGGCAAGGAAGATTGCTAGAATTCTTACAACACCCTCTGCTTGCCTGAGGCCCTGGGGAGGGCACAGCCTCACTCCTCCCCTCCTTTCTCCATAGTCGTACTTGACAGGCTCTGGGTTCAATGATGGATCAGTCAGTCTCATCTCAAGGCTAGCTAGGGGCCATGTGGCTGTGACTGACTGACCGAAAGCAACAGGGATGTTGAAGCATGTAATGTTTGGGAGCCTTTACTTTAACATGAGAAGAGCGATTTCATGGAGAAATTGGGCCTGCCTTGTTCTTCGATTCAAACTGTCCTTGAAATCATAAACCAGAGCATTCAAAGAGGTATCTGATATAGCAGAAGAGCATGGGCCATCAGTCCTAGGAGCAAATCCTGTCTTGGCTGCTGAACGTGTTAATCAGCTTTCTATCACTGTGACAAAACACTCAAGATAAACAATTTGGAAGGAGGAAAAGTTTACTTGGGCTCACCGTTTCAGGCCATGGTTGCTCGGCACCATTGCACTGGGCCTGTGAGAAACAATAGCACATGTGGTGGAAGTGTGTAGCGGAGGGAAGCTGCTTGCCTGATGATAGCTGGAAAGCTGAAAGAGAGAGGAAGGGGCCACAGCCCACACTTCCTGGGCATGCTCTCTGGCTTAACTTCTTCCCCCTGGGCTCCATCGTCTGAAGGTTCTGTCAGTTCCAAGCATCATCATCAACTGGAGACTCGACATCTGGGCTTTGGAGGACTTTTAACATGTGGGGCATGTGTCCTTGGACCTCACCATGCTCTTTCTGCACTGGGCGGCTGTCTCTGTAAACTGGGCATATGCTGTATACCTTCAGCAGTGGTGCAGAGGCTTTAGTGAACATGGGCCAGATAATGTAGCCTTTGCACATGGAGACCAAATTGGGCTTGTTAGTTGTTCATTGCCTCTCAGGTGTATCCAGGCAATGGAGGTAAGAGGTTTCCTAGACAGGATGTAGGGTGGGGGGAGAGGGTGGTGGGAGGGTCAAGGTGCTGGAATTGAGTGATCATCTTGTCCTAGGTTTTTGTGACCCTCTAAATGCAGTTGGGAAAGCTCACGAGGGTGGGAAAGATAGAGAAGAAAGTGAAAGATTGAAGATGACCTGGAGCTAGCAGGTATGGGGTCCCAATGGAGAGCGAAGAACTTGGCTAGGCATCAATGAACGAGGAGGACTGGTTTTGGCAGGCAAGGGAGTCACTGATGATTATGAGGCCATGCCTAAGGAACACAGAGAAATGATGGGTAGATAGTAGAATGTCATTAGGCTCTGCCTCTGCATTTTGGTTGAGATCTCTGAGGGAGTCTCCAGGGGCCTACATCCCATAGAAGCATTGCTTGAGACATAGGTTTGAAGCATATTTGTAAACTACCCCCACTCTCTGTTTTCTGTGGCTGGAAGAGAGGCTAAATACCCGACAGGAGATACAATTGAGGTTCAGAGAGAAGGGATGGATATAGAGGATGGATATAGACTAGAGTTCAAGTTATGCTTTGAGCTCTGCCTAGCATGCCCTAGAAATGTGCAGGGTCAGCAGAAACAGCTGTCTTCTACAGTTTTTCCAAGGGCCAAAGGAGACAATGCAGGCAAGCACTTTGCTTGGCGTGTTGCACAGAGATATGTATTAGCTATTTAGAAATGATCACGGAGTAACTTTTCTAAGGTCAGACGGTAGATGGTGGCAAGGCCAGCCTACACAACATTTGAGAACTTGCTGTGTACCTTTTGTTGGCTTGACATTACTTCTGACAGCATAATAGTGCTGTGGGGGCCGAGGAATGAAGTTGACAGGGCGATATGTTTAGACAACAGTGGGACCCTAAGGATCAGTTGAAGTCTTACACAGCGATAGCCTTCCAGGTGGGATAGATGGTGGCTGTTTGGAGACCTCGGCTCAGGGGCTTGAGGGCAGAAGGCTGGCTGTGCCTACTCTAACTTGCCATGTAGCTAGGATGGCTCACAGAGAGAGATAGGGACATTCTTGCAGGTGGCTTCAGTGGTCTCTTTCTGGGGGCTGCAGGACAGGAGAGAATTCATGCCCAAGAAGCCTTGTATATGGCTTCTGAGAAGGGTCACTCCTTTGTTTTTGGTTCTATGGCATGGTTCTTTGTCATGGGGCTCATTCTTACATGTGTGCATGTCTTCTGTGCCCTGTGCGTGCATTTTCCTCCATACCTCCTGGGTACCTACCTCTGTGCCTTACACCTATTACCCCTGCCTTGAGAGTCCTGGAATGAAGGATGGCATCTGGACTTTGAGGTCAGATAGTTTTAGCATTGATTCCTGGCCTTGGTCTACTAACTGTGTGACTTTTGGGTCACTCGGCTCTCCTGAATGTCATTTTTTCTCATCTGTAGACAGAGTAGATCAGTTGACTTATGTCTGATGATGACATAAGGACAGCCTCTCATGTGGTATGTGGCACACAGGAATACCCTAGTTGGTGACCATTGGGGTCTTTGTCTGGGCCCTGGAGGAAGAGAATGAAGATTCATTAGGAGTGTTAGGCCTTCCCAAGAAAAGGTAACTGAGGTTTTTTAAACAACTGCAAGATGCTCCATGTGTTATGGATCTTAGAGTTCTGAGGTACAGGGATGAGGTATACCTTGCCAAGGCCCAAGAGAAGAGAAGGTGGGGTCAAGGTGAGCCGTGAAATGAATATAATTTTATTCATATCCATATGGAGTGTGTACTGCAGATGTATGAAGTCCGCTGCTGTACAAGGTGAGGCCTGTGCACTCATTGTACAGGGGATCTACAGACACTCTGTATGATGAGACACCCCGTGTGTGGCTTACTCTCCGTGTGGTTCACACCAGCTGCTGCCCCAAGATTTCAGGGGAAGCAGAGAGCAGCAGTGCCTGGGGATGTCAGGGAAGTCTTAGAAGATGAGGAAGGGAAACCTGGGAATAACATTTCTTTTTCCCTTCTTTTTTGTATATTATAAATGTGTGTTCATATATATATATATATATATATGCCCATTTTGTGTATAAGTATGTACATAGTGTTCATGTGTCTATGTGCTTGCAGATACCTGTGGATAGAGACCAATGATAAACCTCAGGTGTTGTTCCGTAGGTGCAATGAACTTGCTTTTTGAGGTAGGGTCTCTCATTGTCCTGGAGCTTGCTGAGTAGGTTAGGCTGCATGGCCAGTGAGCCCAGAGATCTGCTTATCTTTGCCTCTTCTTGCACTGGGATTGTAAGTATGTACCAGCATTCCTGGATTTCCCTCTCCCCCTCACACAATTGTTCTGTGGTTTGAATTCACTTCCTCATGATTGTGTAGTGAGGTCTCTACTGATATGTCGATCTCTCTAGCTCTGACATTTCTGACAGCATTATGGCTGAGAAGGCTGACTAAGCTTGTGATGAGGGGAGACCCCAAATTTTCTGAGCCTGGTGAGCTCAGGGGATATTTTATACTGAGCTTTGTGGCATAACAGAACTTGAGGTAGATGCTTGGTCAAGAAGACCCAGTCCTTAGGGAGGGTCGGCTGGGCTGTCCTTGGGAGCTGCAGAGTCAGTACACTTTGGATAGCATCCTAGTAGCTCTGGAGGGAAGGTCAGCCCATTTAGCTCTGCTCTCTGCCTAGGGAAACCCGTGTCATGTCAGCCTGTCCCTTCTAGCTCCCTGGCCATTGGGGCAGGTATGAGCCTTACAGCCTGGACTGTGCAGAATGATGGAAGGTTTGGCTTCATTGTACAGCAGCCAGGCTGTATGATCTAGAAACTCCCGTGAGACAGCCACAGAATGGACAATGTCTGCGGTGGGTGGGCTGGAGTAGCTGGAAGAGCATAGCTCCTCCCTGCCGCCCCCTTCATGTGGCTTAGGCGATAAACTGCTTATCCCCAGGTTGTCTCCCTGAGCCGAATGCAGAAGTGTGTTATTTAAATTTCAAAATCACATTCTTCTTCTAACAGCTGTCAGAGACTCTGAGTGTCAAGGAAAATTGGGCATTAGCTGTGGCTGTGTCACCTCTTCCGTGCCCCCCCCCCCCGTTTTCATAGAGAACTCTGCTGGCTAGGGAGTGGAGGGGTGGGAGAGGAGACTGTTAGGTGGCTTGGTGGGGATGAGTGACCCCATGGCTGTGGCCATGCTGATGGGTGGCTGGACCAGCAGAGGGTGAGCCAGCATCCCCAGCTAGGAGTACTGGAGCTGGAGAGATCTGTGTGCCTCTCTTCTCCCTCCATTTTATCTTTTCTGGAAAAGCTGGGGGACTTCAGGCTCCTGTCAGTGGGTGGAAGAATTTGCTGGCACCAAAGTGTGATTTGGTGTTGGTGATTTCAGCTCTGGTTTCCTTTGTGTTCAAGGAAGACGTTTCTGGGGGGAAGAGGGGGGGGGAGAATAACAATCAGAGAAGAAATTTAACCCAAAGAAATGTTTTCTAATGGAGGAACTTTAGGTGCTTTGGCTTGGATGCGACTTATTTCTGGTGTGGGTATTTTTTTCTTTTGATTCTTCATCATGTAGGCAGCCACCCTATTGCTCCTTTTATGCATGATGGGCTGTGCAGGCACGTGTGGTGCCGTTATCAGCTCCTGAGCTGGCTCTCCTGGAATTCTCATTGACCCCTGCTCCTCCATTGACCCCTGCTTTAGCCACTAACTACACCTACTGTAAATTATCCCGATAGAAGGCAGGCATGAGTGATGTCAGTTCCTACACTGGATACCCGATTTCTCGTCACATGCGCTCATCAATATGATCCTGTGCCTGAAGGAAGTGTAGACAAAGGACCACAACAAGGTGAGAGGTCAGACTGGAGTGAGAACAGGGACAGTGTAAGAATGTGTGGCGTATGGGTATATATGTGTGTATATATGTATACATGCACGAGGTGGTGTTTGTGGACCAATGTGTACTGATACATGCTATGTGTGTATGCGATTATGCTTGTGTGGTGGTGTGTGATTGTGTTAGCCTTCATGCATGTATATAGGTATGTACGTCAGGATGCATGAGCGGCATTTACCTATTGGGTATGTATAGGTAAGTATGTGTAGTTCTCTGTGAGCGTATGTGAATGTGTGGTAATATGTGTTTATGGGGTACTTTGTATGTGTGTGTTGTGATATGGATATAGGCTGATATGTGTTTATGGTGTGATTTGTGTGTGTTTATTATGTATGTGTGCATTGTGATATGGATGTGTGGTTGATATGTATTTATGGTGTGGTTTTAGTGTGTTTATTATGTGTGTGTGGTGATATGGATGTATGGTGACATGTGTTTATGAGATGGTTTATTGTGTGTGTTTATTGTATATGTGTATAGGCTGTGTAAGTTAGTATGTTGGTGTGGTACGTGGGGTGGCTTGTGCACATAGATTGGTATGTGTGTAATGCATGCTGGCATGTGTGTGTTTGTGTGGTGATGTGTATGGGGTGTTGGGTGTGTTGGACATGGCATGTCACTATGTGTATAGTGGTGTGTGTAGGAGTGTCTGTGAATTTGGGGCAGCAGCTTTCTGCCTGCAGATAGAAAGGAAGTCAAGGAAGGGGCCAGAGTCAGGGAGGTAGAAAGGTAGAGAATGGAGATCTGGCTTTCTCCAGGTCAGAACAGAATCCAAACTGCAGCCACTCCTCTCAGCCCCCCTTTGTCTTTCTGGAAAGTTCTGCAACCATGGTTTAGGGATGAAGACCGAGGAGCTTCAGAAGACAGGAAGGCATTTTGGTCTGGCCTACATAAAGAACTAGACTTAAGCGTGTGTATAACATGGGTCATTCTACACCTGGAGGCTCTTCCCATGAGCCCTCTTTTAGGAGGCATTTGTTTTCAAATATCCCCAGAAATCCTGGTATTGCATACCCTTATCTAGGTATAGAGGATGCACCAATAACTTGATTCTATTCTTATGGAATTGAGGTGCTGCTGATAGGAAAAGAAAAACCACAAACAGGCCAAGGAACAAATTAGCAAGAAAAATATGATTGTGACAATTGCTAAGCTGACACTAAAATAAGATGTTGGATGAAGGGATTCTGAACACTCAGTTATGACTCACAGGAAGAACCTAGCATGGGGGAGATTACGAGAATGGCAGGTTTGAAACAGGTAGAAAAAGACCCCAGTGGGGAACCCATGTGTGGAGGTGGGATCTTCAAAAGGCCACGTAGCTATACCCCAAGTGAGGTGGAGAGTGGTGTTAGGGGAGGGGAGTGCTGAGGTACGTGGGCATTCCCTCCAAGTGATGCACATCAGGTACTTAGGAGTTGGAGTTTAGTCGAAAAGTGATGAGGAACCATCAGAAGAATGTTAGATGATTGAGCAGTACAGAACAATAAATGCATGCGAAAGCCTCTCTTGCTGAATGAGAGACTGGATAGCGAGGAGGAGGCAGGGGCATGGGCAAGAGTGGAAGCGGTCAAGCTGTTACTGCTGACGTCCAGGTAAGGGACAGACAGGGGACAGTGGAGTGAACCTGCGGCTTGGAATAGATTGTGTAGATGTGTGGGGCTAGAATTATGGCTCAATCTCACTTTCGGCTTGTGCGTCAGTGATGCTGCCATTGATTAGGATGGCAAAGATGAGGGAAAGGACAGAGTGGGGCAAGATGGGTAGAAATCTGGAATTCAATTTAGTCTATGTTAGGATTGAGATGCCGGGTAGGTGTTTGGCATTTCACCGGGAAATGCCAAAGTTAGGGGCAATCTATAGAGAGCTGTTAGTGTAAAGATGGTGTTTTGAGTGGTGGAAGCCAAAGTTTATAGTCTGAGAAAGATAGAGGTGAGAACCTAAAATGTATAGGGCTAAAATGTGGGCTACAGGGGAGGAAACTGGCTTGGAGTGGGGGATGGGTGGGCTCTAGCTGTTAGAGAAAGAAAGTGAGGGTGTGCTAGGTATGGCCAAAGTCAAGTAAGAGAAGCTTGGAAACATGGTCACCTCTCTTTACCCCCATGGAGCCACCCCAATATCCTACTGAACCCTTCAACAGGGAGAGATGGGTAGATGGATTTTGGGGACATCACCCTCTCAGGCTTCATTATGAAGAGGAACAGCTAAAGAAGGGGACTGGTGGGCCAAAAAGAAGTTTTTCTCTGTTTGAGGATGGGTAATGGCTGGGTGTTTGTTCTCTGCGCTGGATGGAACATGACTGGCAGAACTTGGAGGGCACAAGAGGGGAGTGGAGGGGGCAAGAGGGACATCCTTGAGCAGTGAGGAGGGATGAGAGCCGCATGGCCCTCACAAGCACAGGAGGCCAAGTGGCCTTTTTCAGGGATGCTTCTGCCTCCAGAGTCACGGGAGGCCAAGCTGGGTTGCAGGTGAGAAAGGATGGTTGGTGCCAGGGAAGGAAGGTGAGGGAAATTCTGTTCAGCTCTTTTGTTTCCTTATAAAATGTGAGGCCGAGTTCTGTACTCTGAATGTTTGTGCAAGCCCCACCTCCCACCCTGTTTCTGTGTCGAAATCTTAATTCTGAAAGTGATGGTATTAAGAGGGCTTTCATCTATTATTGTGTGTGTGTGTGTGTGTGTGTGTGTGTGTGCATGAGTTTATGTGCTCCGTGTGTGTGAAGGTATCCATTGGATTCCTGAGGAACTAGGTAATGAGGGGTATGTCCCTCTTGACTTAGATTAGTGCTTTTGTGAAATATTGCCCAGAGAACTCCCATGGTCCCTTTGGGCAAACAATGGCATAGGGAAACATGATTGCCCTTGAGCTGAAAGTTAGGGCTTGCTAGACATACTAGACATCCCAGTTTCTAGAGGGGAATTCTGGTACTTATAGGTCACCTGATTTATTATTATTATTATTATTATTATTATTATTATTATTATTATTACCAGCCTGAACATACTAGAACACAGTGTTGTCAGATTAGAACAAAGAGGGAAGGAAGGGCTCAGAGAGACTGAGTCATGAGAAGCTGTGAAATGGATTTTTGCTTTTTTAAAAATCCATTTGAGACTTGAGGACAGACATTTAAAGAGACCAGTCAATTTGGGTGTATCTGAGTGACACTCAGCCATCTGAGTGCTGGGCCAGCGTGGAGATAGGAGGAGACTTTGCTTCCTTCCAGATTAGCATGTTTGAAGAGAGATTGATGGGATGATGCGTTTGCCTGGAGGCCTGTAAGTTAAGCCTGTAAGAGGAAAGTCTGAGGATGGGGTGGGGTGACGGAGGGGGTGGGTAGGACAATGATCAGGTCTCAGGGAGGGTGGAAAATTTTGCTAGAGTGGGTATTTCATGAGGGGAATCTAGGGAGGTGGCAAAAAGGAGGTCCCAGGTTGGGCTGTTGGTATAGTTACTAATGAAAACAAGGTTGGGGGCCATGACTGTGGCAATGGGGAGTAGAAGAGTAGGAAGGTGTCACGGAGGCGGGAAGGAGACCCGAATTGCAAAGACCATTTTTGTTGAGTGGAAAACACAAGAATGACACGGGAAGAGGTGATAAGCCAGATGTGTAAAATCACTCCTAGAAGGTATGAAGGAGTTGACAGGTGACAACCCACTGAAGCATGGGGACAGCGGCTTGGTAATATGACCTTCACAGGAGGACAGGTGGCACAGAAATGTTGAAGGAAGAAAGGAAGACATCTCATTGACCATGGACTTAGAGGTTAGCTATCCACCAGTTGGCCAGTGGCCTCTTCTTCTAGAATTAGTGTGTTAAACAAAGAAGTCACTGGCTTTTGTCAAATGTTTAATTTATCTCTATTTATTGCTCTGGATCATTTAAAAAGTTTTTAGAGATTTGTGTTGAATGGTTTCCATGGCTTTTGCGCTTTTTGGAAATGTGCTTGGTAACTGTATTTTAAGATGTATTTAGTTTATTTTAGGAGCTAAGGGTTGTAAGTTGATGTATATTTCCTGTGGTGAGAAAAGTCTATTTCAAAATCGGCAAACACAAAGTTTTAGTTTACAGATTGCAACCTTATGTCAGCATCTGTTCACCACAAGTACAAAATGCTGGAGAAGGTCAATCATAGCAAAAAAAAAAAAAAAAATACCTCAATTTTAGGTTTCATAAACACAAAACTAAAATTGACATGCCTCTGTTGTATATATGAAATCCCACATTCCAAAATCCCATATTCTAAAGATGTAGAGACCACAAATATGGTGTAAGAAGTCCATTCACATGAGAAAAATATAACTTAAAATTAAAATTTCTAGGAGCACAAAATCAACTGTGATCTGTCTTTTGAGGAATTTGAGAATAAAGTTTAATTATGTTTAAAAATAATCAAAATATAGCATGATATTCAAAAGCATTAAAACTGATTCTTCTTGTTGTTGATTTCCACTGTATTTTGCCATCCATTAAGTTGACTTCTGAAGGGCTGGCCTGCTTTCAAAATGTCTGCCTCCTCTAAAGAGTGCTTAGGTGGCTGTGGCTTTGTGTTGGGGTCACTGGGCTTGGATTGGGACTCTCAGGGCATGTCAGAGGGAGGGCCATGCTCTGGACATACAGAATATATATGAAGGATGAGGATTCGGGTCCTCTCAGGTCTCTGGGCTTTGAGTGACAACTGAAGAGGATAGGACATAAAATGTTGGAATTGGCCCTGTTGTCTCTTGGGGGAAACTAAGATATTATTTTTTGTAGATTGATTAGGAGCTTCAGGGGTGGGGGGATGGATATGAGGAGGGATCAGAGGCCCTGCTCCTTCAGATTCTCTGTATGGAGAAGAACTCTGGAGATGGCCTTGTGTTTATGGAGGGGGGGGGGACCAAGAGGTCTTCTTTTCTTTGGCCATAGTGTATAAAAGCAGGAGCATATGGATCTGTCCTTTCCAACTGGTGATGGATGTTGCCAAGATGGAGAAATGGAAAGAAGTACTTTGCCACTGGGGAGCTTATTTTTAAGAAGGCCCTTGTCATTCATATGCTATGAATTGGAGACTCTGGACCATTGATAATGAGCTTTGCATTACTCTAAGAAAAACACTAGAGGCAGCTGATTATACAAGAAAAAAATTCATTTAGCTCAGGATGAGAGGGTCAAAGTCTAAGGCTGGGGAAGGCAGTACTTCTTTGTAGGGCATGTATAGGAACAAATGGTTGTATCTTGAACCTGAATAGAGAGGCCAATGCCAAATGACAATGCTCTCTATCTCTAAAACCACTATTCCATGAGTGCTACCTTCCAAGAGCATGTACCCAACAAAATAGAGACCTCCCAGTAATTCCCACCTCCAAAAATTCTGGCATGTCCTAGTAGCAGGGGATTAGCCAAATTTTCAATCCCCAGGCCCTTGGAGGACATGCAAACCACATTTAAACCACAGGGTATATTTTCGTCCTTTATTACCCTGTTTCACCTTGGGCGATACCTGTATATATAAAGGGTGAACACTGTCGCCCCATCTTGCAGATGAGACAAACGAAGCTCAGAGAGGTTCCTATAACCTCTATACACTTGCTCTGCTAGTCAATAGCTCATCTCTAGATAGGTCCACCTCTCAAACTCCTGCTAAGCCAGAGTACCCACTATCTATCTATCTATCTATCTATCTATCTATCTATCTATCTATCTATCTATCTATCTATCTATTCATTCATTATAATGGATACATCTTTATTGGAGGAAGAGGAAGTTAGAGTTCATTCTGAAGTCCCCTAAATATCAGTGTATTATGATTATGTGGGGTTTTCTCCAATAACATTTACTGGCTTTTGTAGATCTCAACAAAGTGAAAAAGCAGAAGATAAAGCCAGGTGCCTGATTGTCATTATTCTCCATTAATTAATATATTTCTTCATATCCTTATTGCAGCCCCCTTTTCTTCCAGTCCCCCTCAAAACCCTTCTCCCTCATTCTTATTTCTCCTCCTCCTCAGAGAAGGGGAAGGTCTCCCATGGGAGTACCCACTCTTAACAATAGCCAGAGACACAGAATGAAACCCAGGTGGTAAAAGGCAAGTTTTTGTTTCTCATCTCCTCTGCTCTAGAAAGTGAACTCTGGGCAGCTGGGATCCTTTTCAAGGTTGTTAGTTAGTGTTGTCGCTTCTCTGGCAGTCTTTGACCTGTGATGGGATAGAGTTCAGAGACTGGTGGTTTCAAAACTGAAGCTGCAGTTGGGTGGCCTCTTGAGGACAAGAGGTGACAGATTACAGCACGAGCTTCCTGCTTCTGTCTCTTCTCCTGCCACTCCTGTTACCCCTCTGTCTTTCCAGTCAATCATTCCACTTTGGTAGTTTGTTCATTCTTTACCTCCTTGTCAACATACCCCTAATTGCTTGGGGTCTGTTGACCACCTGGTTGACTTGCCTTCATGTTTGCACCTCTTGACTTCATGAAACTAGACTGTCTTGATTTCTTCCAACTCAGGTTCCATTGCTTTTCAGTCTGTACTATTAGCACTCACAGTCCTGCTTCCTCCTCCTTTAATCTTCATTCTCATGCTCAACCTAGACAGTTTTGTTGAGTTAGGTTAGCCCTCAGGTTGGTTATGACTAGCTTGATGTCTGGCCCAGATGGCTCAATGATCTTTCCGTCTTGTCACCATCTCTATCTGGCCACTTATTGATTTTTCTCATACCAAACAAGTTTTATCCTGAGACAATTAATTCTGATCTGCTCCTTCCTTCTTATCTAATGACATCATCACTGTCTACTTGGTATCTGAAACTCTAGTCTGTCTGAGTTTTCTCTTCTCCTACTCAAAATACAGCCAGCCCTGTTTTATTGTTATTCTCCACTTAATGTGAAGAATGACCACCTGATCAACCCTCTTTGGACTGCTACTGAAACAGTCCTTCTGTCATTCATCTCTTTTGTCCATTTACCCACCTTTTTCTTAGTATACAGACCTTCCACGTATTGATGAATGAGCTATTGTGTCTTCTCCTTCAAGTGCTTATCATTTAGAGTAAAACCTAAAGGTCTTACCCTGCCCTACAAGAAGCTTCAGCCATTCAATTTCTTTCTTTCTTTCCTTCCTTCCTTCCTTCCTTCCTTCCTTCCTTCCTTCCTTCCTTCCCTCCCTCCCTCCCTCCTCCCTCCCTCCCTCCTCCCTCCCTCCCTCCCTCCCTCCCTCCCTCCCTCCCTCCCTTCTTCCTTCCTTCCTTCCTTCCTTCCTTTCTTTCTTTCTTTCTTTCTTTCTTTCTTTCTTTCTTTCTTTCTTTCTTTCTTT
>NW_026591086.1:8386970-8503809 GCF_907164565.1 Psammomys obesus
TTTCTTTCTTTCTTTCTTTCTTTCTTTCTTTCTTTCTTTCTTTCTTTTTTGGAATTGGGGACATGCCTGCCTCTAGGCATCTGACTGTCCTGGTGTTTGAATTCTCTAACCTTGGATTTGTATGTGTGCTGCACGCCTGTTCATCATTCTCAAGTTGACATCACGTCCTGGCAGACACTGCGCATCTCATCTCCTTATCATCCTTTCCTGAAGTTTCTTATTCCCTTTATTACACTTACCAACCCTTTCAATCATTTTGTGTGTATGTGTTTTATTACCAGTTTTCCTGTCGCTGGAATGAAAGCCCGTGGAGAGAAGGGACTCCATCTTTCAAGGCCTTGGTGTGTAGTCAGTGCGTGAGAATATTTGTTTGTTTGACTGACTACTAGCTGGTGCTATTGGTAGAGAGCCTTTGTGTGCACATGTGGCAAATGGACTTGGGAGCAAGTGACCCATGGGCAAGAAGGGAAGGTTCCTGGCAAGAACGGAAGCTGACGTATCTAGGTCCCTATGACTTGTCACCATCTCAGAAAGCTGGGACTGTTATTTCAGCCACTTGTTTGTGCTTGGAAAGTCTGCCTTGATGGTTGAGGATGGGGAGGAGAAAGAGGAACAAAACTTGCCTGAGAATCCTCCTCCGGTGATGACAGAGCTACTAGCTGCCTTCTGCCCAGTTAGGACCGGTCAGTGGTGAGCAAAGTGTGCTAGGCACGTGAGCCGTGTGTCATGAGTGTGCATTAGCACCTAGACCTCATCTCTAGAAGTTGGGCTCAAATTTTGGAAAGCAGCTTAGAATCATACGGTAGGTGCAAAATCCACATGCCAGCCTTAGAGCCTGTGACTCAGTGGGCCTTTGGAGGACTGAGATTGTGAAGAGCGAGCACCTCTGCTCACAGCTAGTCTCCGGCTTTGGAGTGTGCACACACAGCTGTGACACACAATTTAAAAACGGAAAGTAGTGGCTTTAACGTGTCAGATCCAGAGCTAATGGAGGTGTTACCACGTTAGATACGTTTATGTAAGAATTGATAAAGAGTTCAAAGACTGAACGGAGAAATCTTAAAATTTAAGATGAAATTTTAAATCAATTAAAATTAAAGAAAAAAAAACCTAAAAGTTTAGGAAGATTAAAGAAAAACTTAAAATTTCACTTAAGAATGAAGGGAGTTAGCCAGGCTTAGTTCAGCACTGTAATCCCAACTGCGTGGGAGGTGGAGGCAGGAGGATCACGTGTTCAAGGGCTCTCTGGGATGTAGAATGAGTTCAAGGCCAATCTGAGTAACTTAGTAAAAAATGCTGGGGGAATAGCTCAGTAGCAGAACATGCACTCAACCCACAGTACAGAGTACTTACCTCCCATCCCTCCCACAATGCACACAAACGATCACGGACACACACACACACAGAACCCTTAAAGAAAAAGGAAACAAATAATTAAATATTAGTAGAAGTGATACTGTTAGCGACACTGATACTTAAATTTGGTGGGCTGTGCTTGGGTGAGGGGTTTGGCAAACTCAGCTCTATGTTAAACGCAGAACAGCTATTTAGGGAAGGAAGTTAGTTTGAAGGGTGGCATGCGGTGTGGGGACAGCCTGGTGCTGCAGATAGACCACTGCCTCAGGGAGGGGTGCTCCTGACAAGAAAAGAGAATTGAGGCTGGGTGTGGGAAGCAGGTGTGGAGCCTTTCGTGGTGAGGTCCACTACCCCTCTTCAGTCAGCCTCGTTCTTCTTTCCTTGTCCCTTGCAGAGAGAGGAAAAAGAAAAAGGATTTAAAAGAAAAGGCAAGATATGTCTCTGGGGGCTCGAGCTGCTGGTAGGAGAGACTGAGGTTTCAGAAAGTGTCAAGTGCAATTGAATCCAGCCCACTCCTTTCCCCTGGGCAGCTGTGTACCATGGACATCTTGGCCCATATCTACTCCTTTCTACAGGCCCAGGGGACTCACTTGCGCATGAGTGGCAACATCTGTCACATCTGCCTGTCAGGGACAGGCAGTCCTGGGTCAGAGGGCCTGGCATTCATTTTTTAGCTCTTAAGTCTCTGTTGAGGTCTGCGCGGTCTCAGCTATCTGCGCAGGGAATGGGTAGAGACTGAGAGGGCCTAAGCTTCTAGGATCTTCATCCTGTTGGCTGCTGTACATTTTTGTACAGCAGGGTGAGGGATCCTGGAGGGAGAGGTTTGTGTCTGGAATCCTTCTGGACTTCCTTTGCAGGCGGTAGGAGAGAGGCCTTGGGTGGGATGAAACTTGGTAGGTCGGAAAGAGGCACGCTGCGCCCCAAACCCGTCACCTAGGCTCGCACGCACCTGGCTGTGTGCTAAGCCCCATTCTTCGCACATGACAGATGCTCAAGTGGCTGGCTAGGCCAGTTCTGAGGGGGTGGCTTTCTCCACAGTGGAGCACCTCACCATCCCTTTGACCCCGCCCCCCTCCGGGAGACTCAGAGGGGGCATCTTCCCAGTATTCAGGCAGTTGTTGTTCACAGTGCTGTATTTCTTGATCTTTTTTTTTTTTTTTTCTAGAAAATTTACCAAGTTGAGGCCCAGGGGTTTCCATGTCCCACCTCGTAGCAAACGCTTTCACTATTCAAGCTCCAAATGGAAGCCACTGGGGCTATAATTACGCTGGCATTAGCTCTGAACACTGCCGTGAGGAGGGGAACAGAGCACCTGGGGGAACCTGGATGCAGCCACAGGCCTAAATTAGCTGTTGCTCTGCTTGCAGTTGTCAACTGCTCCTCTGCAGAGACCCCCCCCCTCCCCTCCTCCCTGGCCCCAGGCCACTCACTCTTTGCTCCTGCCAGCTAGCAGGCATCTAACAAGTGCAGGGAGGATTTTCTGGTATGGGAGCACACCCCCAGCCCGCCCCCTGCAGAGGCAGGCCACACCAGCCTTTGTGCTGACAGGCATCCCTGGGTCCTTTCGAAGCCTTCAGAATGGCTCAACAGCAGATCAGAGGATTGCTCCAGAGGTCAAGACTCCAGCATGGGCAAGTCAGTCCACTTCCCGACCAACCAGCCTCCCTCTGTTGTTTCCTTGCTCTTTTTTTTTCCCACTCCCCCATTTCTAGGCATGATTTTCTTTCTGTTCTTCTCAGCCTTTGTTTGACTGTCCCCTCTGCCTGAGACTTCTACTTCCTCCAACTCACTTTGTCAGTTTTAGCAAAGAAATTATTACATCTGTGTCTATCTAACTCCAGACAGGTCCTTTCTTCTCTGCACTCTGACCTCTTCCAGAAGAGCTCAGCATTGGCATCTGCAGAGATATATGGCTCTTCTGTCTCCAGCATTTTTTTTTTTTTTTTGCAAGGTGGCAGTCTAGTGGCTGGGAAAGTACCTGGTATGAATGTATGTATTATGTGTGGATTTATTTAAATTTGTATGTGGCGTATGTGTGGTGTTTATGTTTCACACACTCTCTCTGTGTGTATACACATAGACACAAGTGTGTGTACGTGTAGAGGCCAGATCAATATCAGGAGTCTTCCTCAATCACTTCTCCACGACAGGGTCTCTCCTTGGTCCTGGAGCTTATCAGGTGACTAGGCCAGCTGGCAATATGCTTCAGGGATCCGCCTGTTCTTTCACTCTCCCAAGTACTGAAGCCGTAGATACCCTGCCAGCCTGGCTTTCTCTCTCTTTTTCTTTCTCTCTACCCCCTCTCTCCTTTCTGTCTGGGTTCTGGGCATCCAAACTCAGGTCCTCAAGTTTCTGTAGCAGATACTTTACCTATTTTACCTATATCTCCTCAGCCAAAAGCTAGTTATTAGGAATAAATTAGGAAAATGAATCTCGATTCCTTTCTGCCTTAGTTTCACCTCAACCTGTTTCTTTTCTCCTTTTTGTCACCTCTCTTTTCCTCCCTCCACCCCTTGTGAGACAGAATCTCCCCCTATAACCCATGAGGACACGGAACTCACTATATAGTTGAGGTTGACCTTGAACTCAGGGCAGTCATCCTGCCTCAGCCTCCTGAGGGCTGGGGCTATGGAAGTGTGAGCCATCGTGCCCTGCTCCAATTCCCATTTTAAAGAGATTTCAACGTTTTCAGGGTAGTTTCACACTCAGTGCGTGACTGAGGGCAGAGGTGAGCTTCTCATCCATTCCCACTGCCAGGCTGTGCTTGCAGCGATACTCTGTTACCATCCAGAGTTTATAGCCTCTGGCATCAGGATCCACTCTTGAGTATTTCTTGGGCTTGGATACACGCACAGCACCTGCCGACCATTGCAGTATCACGTGGAATATTTCACTGCCTTGATAATACCCCGTGTTTTGCCTACTCACGCAACCCTCCCCCCAACCACTGATCTTTTTACTGTCTCCATTGTTTCATGCCTTCCAAAATGTCACGTTCTCAGCATGTTATGCCCTGCTGCTTTCGTGAGTTTCTCATGGTGTGACAGCTCATTTCCTTTTATCAGCAAATAATCTTCTGTTGCCTGTACTCCCTTCCTCTTTATTTCACCACAAAAAGAGGGTACATTGCTTTTCCTAGTATTACAAGGTTGCTGATGGCAAAGCACTGTTAGAGTGGATGGTTCACTTCCGATCTCTTCTACTTCTGCCTTCTGATCCCTTCTTGCCCAGGCCACCATTAATACTTGAATACAAATAGAATCTTGTTCACTCTTACCTGGTTTGGGTCAATTTTGCTTCCTTCAATATATATATATATTCAAGCATTTACTATAAGCCAAACATTGTTCTTGTTACATTTGTTCTTTTTTTTTAATATTGAAAACTTATTGAGTATTCATGTATCAGACATTTGTTACATGTAGGAAAGCATGTTCTCAGCAACTTATGCCCTGCCTTATTTTAATACAAGAAATGAGTTCAGCATATACACTGTGGCTGCTCCTATTGTGTGCAGTGGGGAAAACAGACCGTCTTGGGGGTTAATGCAGTGTCAGAAGTGCTGTGTGGCAGCAGGTGAGAAGAACTCACAGAGAGATCTGAGCCAGCTGATCACTATTGTTCTTTGATCATTGAGGGAAGAGGTGAGCCTTGTGGGCCGGGAACACATCAAGTGCAGAAGCTCCAAGGCCAGGCCACCATTGGCCTGTCAGTACTGGAGTAGAGTGACCAACAGGGAGGAGGACAAGGAAGAGGAGGAAGAGGAGGAGGAGGAGGAGGAGGAGGAGGAGGAGGAGGAGGAGGAGGAGGAGGAGGAGGAGGAAGGTTAGACAGAGCAGTGCTGCCTAAAAGAATTGTAGCACACCACGCAGATGAAATTCTGAATGTTACTATGGCCAAATTAAAAGGAAAAAAAAAAGACAGGTGAAATTAAGTTTGATACTATGTTTAACACTCCACATCCAAAATATTATCCATTCAACAGGCAATCAAAGCAAAGAAATTATTACTAAGATACATTTTTGCTTAATAAGATATTAGAATCTGATGTGTGCTTCCTAGCCTTCCAGTTCAATGTCCAATAGTCACCATGCTAGACAGTACAAATACAGAACCTTGTAGCTCACGCTAAAGCCACAGAGTGAAGGCAGCGGATGTCCTGGAACACTGGAATTACATCTCCGTGCCTAATGTTCTTAACATTCACACTAGTTGTTGCGATGAGAGATTATTCTGGGGTTTTGTAAAAACGGGGAAGGGGGGCTGGACATGGCAATGACCACCATGAGGAAGGTGGTATCGGCAGTGAGAAGTGGTGTATTTTGGGTGTGTTACTCCCTGGTTTTCCTGATGTGCTCTGTGGTTTGAGAGAGGAGTCGTGGATGGAGTAACGGCTTTGGCTGGAGCTTGGTTGGTGTGGCTCTTTACAGAAGGATAAAGTTGACTGTCAGTTGAGCCACTTGGGGTCTGGGTTTGACCCGAGGGTGTTGGGCTTTCAGGTGGTATTGTTGTGTAGAGGCAAGCAGATGAGAGTGGGGTTTTTGAGAGAGGTCTCAGGGTATGGATCTGTTTGATGGTGGTTAATGGCATGAGATGAAATGAAAGGTGCTCAGAGAAGAAGGCTGGGCCCTGGGGAGCACAGACAAGAACCAACAAAGCAACCTGAGCAGGGAGGTATCAGGGAGGCCAGAATGAAGATGATGGAGAGAGGAGATTCAGGTAGATGTGAATGAGTTGCTGGGTCCAGGGCTACTGATACACCAGCTGGAAAGGCTAGGCCTGCTGGTGACAGGGGGAAGGGCAGCCTTTGGGCTGATGTGGTTCTTTCTGAGAGAAAATGCAGGAGAACAAGACACAGATGGGGAGACAACTCTTTAAAGGGGAGCCAAGGATGGGATGGCAGTTTAAGGAAATCACATGACCATGAGGAAGCCCCCTTCCTCTCTCACTGTCTCTCAATTAAAGATAGCCAGTCACGAAGCCAATAGGAATGTTCTAGAAGGCAGGGCAAAGAAAGTTGCAAGACAGAGAAAGTTACAAGTGATTTCTCATGCTAACAAAGATGTTCTGCCATAGGTCCTATTTTTGCAGACAAGTAAACTGAGGCAAAAAAAAAAAATGCCCCTACATACCTGATGAGTAGCTGAGCCAGGACTTGAAGCCTGGCTCAGTTCTACAAGGCCTAGTCTGGGCTTGGTTCTGTCTCTTGGCTTCCTCTCTGGGATGGTCAGCTTTTTCTTAGTACTTTTATGTGCAGCGTGGCACCCAAAAGAGGACTGTGCAGAGGTGAGTCTTTATAGATGTTTAGTGAGCAAGCAATCAGGGGACCAAGGACTGCATATGCAAATGTTGAGTCACCATAGCCATAGAAGGGTCATGCATATGCAAATTCTGAGTCACCAAGGATAGCCACAGAGGGGTCACAGCCTCTACAAGCCTGCTTTTGATTCTTCCATACGCCTTGGCAGGTTCTTGTATATAGAGAGACAAACAGGCAAGGTTGAACACTGCAGGGTGGAAGGGCTCACCTCTGGCCTAGGCTGATTGTTCTCTCTGGTATATGATGGTACTGAGTTACCGGCTTGTGGCTCTACGTTTCTGTCAGTGTTCTGGATGATACTCACTCACAATTCGTTTTCTTTTTACCTGTAAAACACAGGTTGGGTTGGATGACCACCCACCTGGCTCCCCAGAAACCCTCAGCTGGGCAAGTTTAGATCGGGGTCCTATTCTTCCCTATGCCTGTTATCAAGTTGGACACGAGAGTCTCTAGATGGAAGTGGGCTGGTGGTGGAGTCAAATGGTTTCTGTGACTGTTATCTCCTTGGTACAATTAAGTTTTGTGAGGATAGTTACTACAGAGGAGCCTTGTGATTCCTGGAAACCTGCTGTGTACCTCAGACATCTCCTCACTGTATGAAATAAGAAGCCACAACACCAGGACAGGAGAGCCAGGCCATCTGCCTCATGTTTGGTCATACATCCAGCAGTGTCAGAGTTCAACCTGGGGCGGCCTTCCCTTAGAGGTCTTATGCTTCCCTTTCGGTGGCAGTGGCGGCTACACCCACCCTGGATACAGGAGAGATGTTTTGGTGGTTAAAAGGGTAGGGATGAGGAGGGTGGCTGGGATGTTGCTTGCATCCCTGTTGGCAATACTCAGTGATGGGTGTTGTCTGCTCCAAACGCTAGTGATACCACTTCCCCAAAGTCCTGCCGAGCTGTGCTTTTTGGGGAACAAGCAACAGGGGCTCCTAGTTATGTGATCCAGACACATTATTTCCTGGTCCCCCATAAACAAGGCTATGAACACCCACTTCCATGCTTTTGAAGCGAACAGCCACCTCGAAGTGTTTGAAGCTGGGTTAGTCTGTTTTAAGACTCTGGATTGAGAGTCTCCTTCTGAGTCACTCCTTGTGCACCCCTTTCCTAGGAATCTCACATACTCTGGGCACCTGCATATTGACATCTTCAGTGCCTCTTACAGTCACTCGTTCTTGGAAATGATCTTTATTCTGAGACAAGGAGCTGGCATACGAAAGCATACTGATCTTGAGTGGCCATGTGTGTCCCTCCTTCTGTGCCCGAGTGTACTTCTGACGTGTGTTCCCCTTTGTCCTTTTCAGGGACAGGGGCAGACCCGGCGGTCAGTGCCAAGAGCAATCACTGTCTGGATGCCGCCAAGGCCTGCAACCTGAATGACAACTGCAAGAAGCTTCGCTCCTCCTACATCTCCATCTGCAACCGTGAGATCTCTCCCACCGAACGCTGCAACCGCCGCAAGTGCCACAAGGCCCTGCGCCAGTTCTTTGACCGTGTGCCCAGCGAGTATACCTACCGCATGCTCTTCTGCTCCTGTCAGGACCAGGCATGTGCTGAGCGTCGCCGGCAAACCATCCTGCCCAGCTGCTCCTACGAGGACAAGGAGAAGCCCAACTGCCTGGACCTGCGCACCCTGTGTCGTATAGACCACCTGTGCCGGTAAGAGCTGCTGAAGCTACGGTCGTCCGCTAGGGGTGCTCTTGTGGTTGGGCTCTGCGGCAGGGCCTCTTGGATTATGGTGAAGGTGTTGAGAAAGGTTAAAAACGATTGGTAAAGGACCAAGTCAGTTGTCACCTATTCATTTCATTCATCCATTCATCTGTCCATTTATAATGCACTTATCCATCCGTCCACCGCCCAGTTATTTCATTCAGCATGGGTTTATTGTGGGCCTACTCTGTTTTCAGCTTCATGCTAAGTACTTCAAGGGAAGCCAAAACAAACTACCCAAGGAACTCTAAATTTCAAAAGATGAATTTCTGACAGGAGGAAAGGACCTTCAGGGGTTTTTGTTCCACTTTAAGGGAAGCCTATGCCTACACCCCAGGAGAGGAATGTGATCTAAGAGCCAGATCACTGCAGATGGAGAGCAAGGCCAAGCTAGTGTTGGGTGAGGACTAGGTTCTGGAGTCTGACAGTGCCAAGTTCAAAACCTGACTTTACTTTGCCACTTACAAGCTGTGTGCCTTGGAGCTTTTTTTTTTTTTTTTTTTTTTTAAGCTTTACTAAGTCTTCATTGCCTCGCCTGTGAAAGAGGAATGAAATAATACCACAGCATTGTCGTGTACAAGATTACATGTCCAAAGCTCACCACAGAGACTGGCACAGAGGAAATATATTTAATAAGTATAGCCTAATGGTTAAGTGTGGGTTTTTAAAATTTAGGAGGAGAAATGGTCCCAATTCAGTGGAACATGGCTGCAGCTCCCAGAAAAGGGAGCTCAGGAGAGGGCCATCTGCCTAAGTCTGTGAGTCCTGAGGGAGGTCATTGAGTTGATGAAGGCTTGAGAACTGAGAAGGAGAGGGTCCAGGAATGAATGTGTCTGGAGGGAGTTGAGGGAGAGCTTGGGCTTATGGGAAATTCAGAGGTGGGTGATGGTTGCTTGCTGGAGAAGGGAAGGTAGCAGTGGTCTCAATTGTCTTCTGTGTTTCTGGACATTGTTGCGAAGGCCTCCTGCTTGTAACCCACTAACCCTGCAGAAAGTCTCTGAGGTAGGCACTGTTGCCATCTTTGAAGGGGAGGAAGACTCTTGCCCCGAGCCATATAACACAGACATTTTATAGCTGGGATCGTGTAACACTTTTTCATGCCACTATGGCTGCTAAAGTGTGCAGCCTGGATGACAGCAGGCATATCTCCTTGGAATAAGGCAGTGGCTGCAGGGATAAAGCAAAGTGGAATGTCTCACTGAAGATGGTAAATAGATTTGACCGGACTGGCTTTCTCTGAACCTGTCTGTGTTCAGAGTGTGGCCATGGGGAGGTACTCAACAACACTTTAATTGGATGGGTGTGTGGCTGGCATTTGCATGTTCCTAGCTAAATAACGATGGGACATTGCAATTGTTCTGTGGGGATGATGTTGTAAATGCAGCGTTGGATGGGCCAGAGTGACCATTACTGTCCCCGGCAGCATCTGGGGTACTTGCGCTGGTGATTCCTGGGCTCAGTCATGAAGCTGGTGAGAAGGGATTGAGAGAGGTGTTCTTGGGCACTTGCTTATGATTAAAGCCCAGTCATGGGATGGGGAGGGTTAATGGAGGCCATGAGAGAATCCAGGCTGGAGGGGTCCACTGACTGGGGCATTGTCTGCGGTCAGGAGATAAGTGGAGCCACTGGTGTGGGAAGCAGGCTTGACTGTACTGGAAACATCCAGGCATACATAAGAGAGGGACAAAAACTACACCCAAAGACAGGGAGGCTCAGGAGGTCACAGGAAAACCAGGAAGTGGAGACTTAGAGTCCAGAAGAGAGGGGACTCAAAAGGGCAGGATCTGCCAAGCCAGGTGCCTCAGACTGTGCACGTATGTGTCTGTGGGTGTTGAAAGCCAGTTGCTGTGGCCCAGGGTTGGTGAGGAGCTGGAAGAAGAGGCACTGGGTTTAGACTATTTTCATCAGGTGGGCAGAGGGCTGAAGCCAGAGCCTTCAGGAGGACATAGGATGGAAGATAGTATCTTTTGGACCCTGGAGAACTGGGCCTGTGTGCAGCTGAAATGTGAGGCTCTACTTTTGTTTGCTTTGGGAAAAAGAAAAAAGCTCTCACAATGTTTAGAGAAGGGATTGAACAGAGAGCTAGCTGCAGGGCTCGGGAAAGCCTTGTGAAGAAATGGACATTTTGCATCTGCCTTTTTTTTTTCTTTTCAAAGATATACATTAGACGCAACAAATGAAAGAATTTGAAATAAGCCTGTGCCTGCTACAATAGAGGGGTTGGCAGTGGCAACCAAGAGCCCTAGAAGGCAGGAACAAGCAAAAGCCTTGACTGCATAAGCTGGCAGAACTCTGACCATCAGTTCTGATCTTCCTGGTGACTTGGATTAAGGGGAAGCTGGATGGATCATGTAATTCCTAAAACACCACTGAAGGGAGCATGCTAGTTCTTAGATGGAGACTTGGTCCCCCCTGTGAGCTAAATGCTTAACTGAGCTTGCCAGACTCTGTCATACACAATAACTTGTAACAACAGAACAGAGGAACAGCCTTGAAAGAGCTGGTACAGAGCAGCATGAATACAGGCTCAGGATCCTGTGCCTACAGGTGGCCCAGGCACATCCAGAAAGCCAGCAGGCTGTGGGGTGCTCATGCAGGTCAAGCTACTCAGCTGTCTGAGCTAGGAGTCTCCAGCAGATAAGAGACAGCACTTTCTCTTGCTTGTCAGTGTTTTGTTTTTGAGGAAAGATAGATGGCCCATAGGACATGTGTTTCCAGTGTTGAAGTCAGGTGTGACTGGAGTGTTTTGGTGGATTAACCTACCTATTTAAGGAAACAGAAGGATTTTTGTTTGCTTATTTTTCTGGAGATGGGGCAGCCAGGAGTAGGAGAATAGTGTGGGGAAGCAGAGCAGATGTTTAAACACCATTATGCATTGTGAGGTTCAGGTTGGAGGATTCTGAGGAATGAAGGACTGATCAAGAAAATGATGCCCTTGAATTGGTCTGTGGACTTCAAGGACCACAGTTCTTAGGGGTCTGTAGACAACACTGTATTAGGATTATTGGCTTACGGACATGACCTGATTTGTCAGGCTTGGTGTAGAAAGTTCATGTTGCCCCAAGATGAGGATTATGTGAGCTCATTTTTCCAACCAGGATGTTCCAACCCATCTTTGCCTACTTTCCATCCCACTTACTACACCATCCAGTATGCAGATGTAACTTGGGGTCCTAGAGAAAGAAGGGCAAGAATGAAGAAAGAGCCTGCGTTTAGGATGGGTTTGACAGAGGCGCTGTGGGATGTCACAGCACAGCCGAGTTCCCTGCAGAGGACTCAGCTCTCAACTCAGAGCTGAAGTTTTAGGTGTGCTGGGAGACATGTGTGGGGGAGACCTCAGAGCCAGATGTGGAGTGACAGGCAGGTGGTAGATGGAGAGGGTGGTACTCCAAATTAGAGACCTGCATATGTTCGCCTCAATAGCCTCCTACTGGGCTATGTCCTTTCCTGAGCTCTGGGTTTCTACACTGATCAAACAAAGATACTCATTCAAGGCATCTCTTGGGCTCTTTTCTTATTTCCCAGATCTGTGGACTGGAATCTTTCCAGGTGGATTCTAGGATGTTTCCTATTGCTACTGGGGTCAACCTCAAGGACATTTCTCCCCAAGGTCTTTTCAGGGTGGGCTTAGAAGGAAAGAGGACATTATCTTCTCTCTAGCTCCCACAGGTCTGAATTCTGAGTCATGCTTCACTGCCCAGCAGACCCTGGTAGCCCTGTTGGTGCTAATCACAGCTCTATGAGGTTAAAGATGGCTGGAAAGGGCAACTGGAGAATATCAAGTTGGGCTTGACTCTGCACTGTGCCCAGGAAGGAGCTCTGTGCTCTTCCTTTCTCTAGTTTGGACTTTTCCAGGTTTCTAGCTTCTAAAATGGGCACCCAGGCAAAAATCATATGAAAATAGTGGCACCAATGTCAGGGGGTTTGGAACAGGAACTAAAGACCCTCTCTTTTTTGGGTATTCAAATTAAGCTAGTTAAATGGGGATAATGGAAAAACATCTTTGGGGATTGGGTCTTTGGAAATGGAGTTCCCATCCTCAGAAACCCCAGAATCTCCCTGTCCCCATCCATGCTCTGTTTCCATAGCATTCAGTCATGACTTAGCCCGTCCTGTTCCATCAGCTGGTCTTCCTTCTGTGGAGGGAGGCCAGGTATCCCTAGGCTTCTTGCTGTGTTCTTGGCCCCGAAGTACTGGAGTGGAAGGAAGCAGCTTTGCTAAGGCCTAGGTGGCATGACATGGGAGCTGGGAGGCTGGCTTAGGAACAGCCTTGAACTTCCCCTGTGTGAGGTACAGTAGATTCTGCTGTGCTGTCCTGTTAAATGTCACTACCAATGAGATTTTGTAGGTTTCCCTTGATCTAGCATTTGAAGAAGTATTAGTTAAACAAGGATATCTGCTAGCTGGGCCTTGGAGTCATCGCCGGTGCTTCTGAATCCTCCCACTGCTCTGTTGACCTGCGTCAGATGGAACTTCTGGAAATTTTCTAGTGTACTCACAGTGTATGTGGGAGCGAGGTTGTCCCTTAAAGAACTCAGGCTCTGTTCTTCGGGTTTGTCCCCTTCCCATCCCGGGGCTCAGGGCTGTGGACTAAAGCTAACTGAAGATCTAAAGATGATTTAATGATCTCATCTGATAGGGAGCCTGGAGAGCGGGGGACTTTTTGGAACAAGTCTGTGGAATCTGACTGGATTTCTTCCAGGTTCCAGTGGGTCATGAGCTTCTTTTACATTTTTGAACACAATTGTTTATATCTTCTCAGCTGGCACTCATTGAAAGGATGTGCTCAGTTGCATGTGTGCATGCGTGCGTGCGTGCGTGCGTGTGTGTGTGTGTGTGTTTGTATGTGTGTGCACTCGTGCGTGTGTGATGATGGTTGTGAAGTCGTGGGGAGGATAATTGCTTTCTTGCTAACTACCTCTTGCAGGCCGCATTTGGAAAAGGCCTCCTGAAGTGTTCTATTCCTCCTGGTCTGCCAGGAGGCTATAAATAACTTCTTGCTGGACCCATGCCATCAACAGAGCTGTGATTTAACCTCTGGGTGCTGAACCTGTGCAGAAATAGACTCCAGCCTGGGGCTACCCCGACAGTCCTGGGCCACTCTTGTGCTGTGGATGCTCTTTGTCGTAAAGAAGAGGGCGGCTGGAAGATGGAGTGGAGGAACCTCCCTCTCTCAGGCTGTTCTGAACTGGGGTTTGATTCTTGACTCCTTGGAATGTGCTTTTCTTTGACTCTGCAGGATCATCGCTGGCTGGTGTGTTCAGGAGACCATCTCTAATCAGTAACAAAATACTATTCCAAAGGGGTAGGGATGCTTAGGACTTCCAAACATTTACTTCTCTTTAAAGAGAAGCCCTATGTATCTTGATGTGATGTACTAAGTTTTGGGTGCACATTTTAGAGAGAACCTTACTGTGTTCATTAGATTCTGGAAAGGTCCTTAGGCTTCCTAGAGCTTAAGAATCTCCATCTTTTCTGGAAATGCCAACAATTCCCTGGAGATGGATACAGAAATTCCCCCTTGATTTGGTAACAGAGGGAGCTGTTACTGACTAGCGATGTCACTGGCCTGGGAAGGTTAGGTTGGGTCTTGGTTGGAATCTGGCCACTCATTCTTAAGGCAATTGCCTCTAGCAGGGAGAATGGGGGGTTGTCTTGTGGCCATTCTTCAGCCATTTAATAATGCCCGTTGATCATTCGTGTTGGGCCTGGCTTTGTGTTAGAGTTCATGAGTAGGGAACCAAAAGTCATTGGAGTCTTATGGCATCACTGTATTGGCAGGCTTTGCAGAGAAAGTGAAGACCTCTATCTTTAGATGAAGGCATTTTTCATTAGGCTTTTGTGGAAACTCTAGTTTTTCTCTGCTGCCTCCCAGGTCCACTCTGGCGGTACTAGAGAGCATTCCTCTTAGGGAAGGTGGGATTCAGTCTCATTTGGGGGCCTTTCTGGCCTGGATCAGAGAAAAGCTTCACTGCTGAGATCACCTGAAAAGGGAGTTGCTGTGGACCAGCAGTGTGTGTGTCTTCTTTGCCCAGCAACTTTGCTCCCACAGGACCCACGTAGGCTCTCATGGAGGCCCTGCTCATCTTTATTCTGGGTCAAGAGAAGGGCTCTTCCTGGAACTTCATCTCACATGTTGATACAAGGCAGAAATGTTGAATATTATTTTACAAAAGGCCCTGGGGATAGCAACTCAGGATGCTCCAGCCTAGATACCTAGATTACATGATAGAATCTGCACAACTTCCTGCTGTGGCTGCTGTTGGCCTAGCACTCATTAGCGGGTGTCTTTAGCCTTCCCCACCCATTCCACATTCCAGGCACCTAGGCCCCCCAAGACTCACTCCCAGCACGGATGAGGCATGGCCCCTGTGCGGCGAGCAAAGGCTCTCACTGAAGAGCTGTGATTAAGGACCTACTCATCTCCGGGAATGGCAGAAGAGGATCCACTCAGGAAGAAGCTGTCTATGCTGGGAGAGTTAGGATATAAGCTCTATGTGGTCTGTTCTCATGGGGGAGAGGGGGAGGGAGGGTGAGAGAGAATTAGGCCACTAATCCTATCATGAGTAGTGCTCACCCTCATGACTTTTAACAGTACTCACCCCCAAAAGCTCCATCTTCAGAGTCCACACTGGGGTTTAGGGTTTCTACAGAAGACTTTTTAGACTTAAATATAAGCCTTCAGTCCTAATACTTCAACCCGCCCTGCAGTAAGCCTGTCTCCTCCTCACTGCCTAACCCCCACTGGCAGATGGCTGCGTGTGGACTTTCTCTTGATCTCCTATGTATCCTTCACTTGGTACTTGCTGTTTATCTTCTTGATTAGATTCCCCACCTTTTTTGTTTGTTTGTTTGTTTGTTTTTGAGACAGGGTTTCTCTGTGTGTAGCCTTGGCTAGTGTCCTGGACTTGCTTTGTATACCAGACTGGCCTCCAACTCACAGAGATCCACCTGCCTCTGCCTTCCCAAGTGGATTTCCCACGTTTTCATATCATTATGTTACCACTGTGACATTTTACTGATTTAATGAGTCTGTGTTGTGGCCCTGCTCTGCCCCAGGCACTGTGCTAGATAAAGAGGTACCTTGGAGGTCACAGTAGGGAGGACCCCACCTAAATGGAACACACAGTCTGGTGGAAGAGACAGTGGATAAGTAAGCAGACAGCTGTTATATCCAGGTTGAACATCCCATATCTGAAAATCTGAAATGCCAGATGCTCCATAATTGAGACCTTTTTGAATAGCAATGTGACTCCATAAGCAGAACATTCCATTCTTGACCTCAGGAGATGGGCTGCAGTCCAAACCCAAGTGTGCTAAAAATACCTCAAAAAATATCTCCAGGATGTCTGTTTAACATGAACATGAAACAAAACCAAGTTCCCTTTTGGACTCGGGTCCCATCCTCATTATGTCCTAGTATCTAAATGCAATTGTTACAAAATCTGAAAGCTGAACCACTTCTGGTCCCAGGCAATTGGATAAGGTATATCGAACCTTAACAGAATAGCTACAGTGAACAGGATATAGAAATAGAGCATCATAGGAACAGGGAGGGGGTACCCTTATCTGGCAGAGGTCAGGAAGACTTATACATTTGAACTGAAACCCCAGGCTGCTGAGATGGCTCAGCGGGTAGAGGTTCTTGCCACCAAGCTCAATGATCTGAGTTCTATCCTTGGGGGAAGGAGAGAGCTGACTCTGCAAGTTGTCCTCTGGTGTCCAAGCATGTACCCTAGCATGTGTACTCCCTCCACAATAACTAACTAACTAACTAACTAACTAACTAACTAACTAACTAACTAACTAACTAACTAAATGAAACACATTAAAAAAATAAGCTGAGACATGAGGAGTTACGGAGCCAGAGTGAGACAGACCTACAAGAGGAGGAGTTTCTGCAGAGGGCGTGTCATGCACAGAGGCTGCAGGAGGGAAAGACTTAACATTGCCAAAAGAAGGGATGTGCCTGGAGCTTAGTGGCCTGGGGTGCTGTTGTAAGGAGGCAGCCTGTGGGCCCTGGAGAGCAGCTCAGACTGATTCTGGGGACAGGTTGAGAGGTGCTCTTGAAGCTGAACAGTTACGTCACTAAACCCGAGTGAGAAGATGACTGATGGGGGATCAGGAGGGGCACAGATGACTGCAGGACTCTGGGCTCAGAGGGCTTTTGCACCACTATGTCAGCACTGATGGTGATGAATGCTTGGCCGGAGAGAAGTGGGTAAGGTAGGGAGACTTTAGAGATAGGTTTGGGAGTAAGGGCAGTGGACAAATTCCAGGATGACCCAAGGGATACATATATTCGGTGGCATGGAGCCACTTTTTCAGAAGGGCAAAATCTGGGGTTGAAGGCAGATCAAGAACTCTATTTGGGTCATGGTTGGTGTTTGGGTGCTTCAAGACATCTCTGGTGCTTGACTGGGTTGGTAAATTCTGGGGGTTATTAGCAGGATGGTGATATTTTAAACCGGGGGATGGTAAATTCCCCTTGGTGGAGAGTCCAGTGAGAGAAGAGGCATGGAGGATGTTCTTGGCCTGCTAGGTACCTGATGAATGTTCGTCATTCATCTCATGAGGTCCAGCGTTTAGAAGAACATGTTCTGGCAAAAAGCAAGTGGACAGAGGTGCTAGATGCTGCTGAGATGGCCACAGGGTGTGGACACTCAGGGAACCTTGTATTTAGAAATGCAAAGGGCTGGGGTGATGTTTTTGTGGAAGTTTTGATAAATTGGTGATTCCAGAAACCTGCTAGCTCCTTTAGTGCTAAAGAAAGTCATGTCATTTGGTCCTAGCTTGCTGGCATAGATGGTGGGGGGATGGTAAAAGGTTTGCCCTTCTGTAGAAGGATGGATAGGGATAACCAACGTTGGGTCTGGGAAATGTGGTATGAGATGGAGGTAGGCAGGGGGGTTCTTAAACCATAGGCAATCCCAGGTCTTCTACCTTGGTAATCTGCAGGTCCAAGAACTACAGCCAGAGTGGCTTAGATGGAGTCAATGTGTAATCCTGCTGGACCACAGCCTTGGTATAGATGAAGGACCTTTTAGCTCTTTACAATGGCTCAAAAGGTGGTACACACTCACTAGAAAATATCCTTAAAATTTAAACCTGGGTTTGATCCTGTCTGATGATGCTGGTCTGTGGATACTGAGCCACAGCTCCCAGTCATTCCTGGGAATGCAGTGATGGGCAGATAATTTCTCTTCTGATGGGTGCTTCATCAATAAGCCACATGAGGTATTCAGCACTGTATTATAAAGCAGGCTTTATGTTAGGTAATTCTGCCCAGCTGAAGGGTAATATAAGTTCTCTGAGCACGTTTAAGGTAAGCTGGGCTAAGCTGTGATGGTCTGAAATACAGCTTGACTTCTGATATTCCATCCTATGACTGGCTTATGGGGATATAACTGCATTTTAAGTTGAAGAGCAAGCATGCTGCAATTCAGACTCCAGCGTATCCCTACCTGCGCTCTGAAGGTCCTTGATATGGTCCTCAATGACTTTGCCTCTCCTGCTCCAGGCCAGAGTCCTTCGACTTTGGAAGACATCTGTTTCTGGGTCACTGCTCTGGTGGTGGTCTCTACTTCTCAGCTCTTGTAGTCGTCCACAAGGAGGCATTTAGTGTTTGGTTGAAGGCGTTTGAGTGGTTTTTCCAGGGCTCTGGTGATGGGACTTTCTCCAAGGTATTCAAGGATGGGATGTGACATTCCTGTCCCCAACATCAGGAAGGCATTGAGGTAGCCTTCACCTCCTGAGTACCCTGCTGAGCATCCCCCCATCTCCAAGCCGAGCCCTGCTGTCCCTGAGTTACATGCCAGCTTTTAGGTCTCTATCAGTCGCCTTCACATTGCCATGATGCAATATTTGACAAACAAGCGAGTGATTTATTTGGCTCATGGTTTTAGAGAGCTTCAGCCCATCTATGTGAGGAAGGCATGATGGACTAGTTCACGGCAGTGGGAACATGTGGGCAGAGGCTGTTTACCTCATGGTAAACCAAGAAACAGAATGTGGCAGGAACTAGGGAACATCACCCTCAAAGACCTACCCCAAGCCTAAAGCCTCCCAAGATAACACTAGCAGTTGGTGAGGAAGCTTAAAACAAAACAAAACAAAACAAAACAAAACAAAAAAAAAAAAAAACAAACCAAAAACCCAAACCAAACAAACAAAAAAAAACCCATGAGCTTATGGAAGCAGCTTTAGATTCAAACCATGATAGGGTCTGTTTAGGGGTTGTCTTACGAGACTCCGAAGCCTTTCACCAGTAGTGTTGCTATGGAAGGTTCTCTGATTTGTCTGAACATCTTAGGCTGCTGGTGACACTCACCTGCCTACTGATGAATGGGAACTCTCTATGAGTCACATAGAAAAGTTTGCAATACCTGCTCGCATCCTTCCTGGCTCAGGTCTTCCGTAGATAGTGAGTCTTTTCTGTCCTTGGGGGATGGACTTTGGGGACCAAGATCTGCTTAAGAAATGATTCAGAAAACTGCATCATGAGTGGGTCAGACAGCCCTGGGTTTTGATCATGAACTGCATGAGTGTGCAGACTTTTTTTTTTTTTTTTACACTGTTTGAAGAGCCTCTGCCTGGAAGGACAGAGGAAATGGATCTGAGGATTTGGATTTCGCTTTGGGTATCTAAAGGCACTGCTAGGTTAGTTCGGGCTACAGGTGGAAGGCTGGCAGGGTCACTAGAATCTCTTGGAGGTGATTTCTTTCCTTAGTTTTAAAGAAGTAGTTTCCTATTCTGAGGTGACCCTTCTGTTTCTTGCAGAGGGAATGTATCAAAGAGGACTGTTACAAAAGAGACAAGGGGCCCAGCTTATCCAGCCCATCTGCACTTTGCTAGCAAGTTTAAATTTCTCTGGAGAAGAATGAGGATCATGAAGTATTTAAGCAGGAGGGTAACATGACCCAAACTGCCATTTTGGAAAGATGCTGCTGTGATGAAAGAGTTGGGAGGCAGGAGACAGGGAGTCCAATAGGAGACCTTCCTGTAATGGGTTTGAGATAAGGGCAAGCCATGTTGTGAATGAAGAGAAACTGGCTACAGGGATGACTTAAGACCCTTTGGGGGTTGGTTTCGGAGGACTTATTGGAGGCAGACAGTGAAGATGAGCCCAGAGGCTCTAGCATGACAGTTGGCTGGTTGGTGAAGCCGTCACCTTGAGAACAGAAGAGGAGAAAAGGAATTTGCTAATGAGGGAGGGATGTTTGGGTTTCAGAGCTGTTGCTTGAAAACCTTTGAACGTGCAAGTGTCAATGTCAAATACAAAAGGTATTTGTTATCCGGAGTTCAGCAGAGAGGCAAGGGCTTGGGTGGAGATGATGGGATTATGGGCAGTAAATCATGAAAAGCTGTGAGCATCGGCCTGGTGGATGGGCACGTAAAAAACATGAGCTCCTTCAAAGAGCTCTAAGCTCATTTGGGGAGGCAGGCTTGCCCCTGTGAACTAGGATCCATGAAGAGGAGGCCTGGTTTAATTAAGAGTTGTGAGGATTAAACTGCATGCTGCAGGCAAGCCCTGGAGAGCCAGGGAGGGCGGGTGTTGTGGAGAGTGGGTCCAGTAGCTGGGCCAGGATGGAGGAAGGATGCTTTAGGGCAGAGGCTTCAGGGAGAAAGGGGCTGAGGAGGAAAAAGGGTATGGTTACTGCGTGCGCAAGTGTGCGTGTGTGTGTGTATGTGTATGTGTGTGTGTGTGTGTGTGTGTGTGTGTGTGTGTGTATACTCTTCTGCTCAGAGCAGAAAGGCCAACAGAATGAAGAGAGCTTGCTGTGGAGGAAGAGAAGGTTTGAGTCTGTGGCTTTGAGATGGCCCAGGGGACCTTGAACAGATATGAGCTCCTCTCCCCCAATGCTAGGCCTTTGACCTGTCAGCTCCCAGTTCCGGCAGGTTAAGGATTCTCTCAATTTGTTGCCTGATAGGAGGACAAAGGAGTCAGGTGGAACAGGCCCTAGTATAACTTGGGGGGTTATTCTAAATCCTAATTGATCAATTTGGCCCTCTGTGTCTACATCTAAATTCCATACCCATTGATTCAGTCACTCATAGATGGAGTATATATATATATATTCACCATAACAACAATGTAACAAATAACACTGTAATAACGACATAGCATATATCAATGTATTAAGTGTTTTAAGTGACTCCACAATGTTTTTTTAGTATATAGGAGGATTATATAGGTCAAATGCAGAATCTATACCATTTTACATAAAGGAATTGAAGTGATTTTTTTTTTTTTTTTAATCATTGGATGTCCTGGAGACAATCTCCTCGGGACACTGAGCACTGAGACACCTATGTTTTCCTGCTCATAGCTGATGTGACAAGGAGCCAACTGTGTGTCCCAGGATGGTGCCTGCTTCCTTCCTCTCACCCGATTTTTCCTTTCAGTTCTCAAAAGGAGATTCAGTTAGTTTTTCTTTTTATAAACGTACTATGGATTCATTGTAAGAAATAGTTGAAAGCTGGTTGTGGTGGCTTATATCTGTAATCCCAGCACTTATAGGGTGGAGACAGGTGGATCATGAGTCCCAGGCCAGCTAGTATGGACCACCTAGAGCTCTTGTCTCAAAACCAAAACTAACAAACAACAAAAACAAACAAACAAAAAACCGACCAACATCATGAAGGCCTGACACAGCTATAAATCATCTCTAATACAAATACCTTGAAATAGGCTTTGAATAACACTTTGGGGAAATGTATGCTCTCGGGCTTTATTTTTAAAGGATGTTCATACATTTTAACAAAATGATGTTGTGTGTGCTGTTCTGTAAGCTATTTTGTGTTCTCTAAATATGTGGTCCACATTTTTCCATGTCAGTGCAGTATGCCGTTTCCCCTGTGTGAGCTGTGTGTCTCCACGAATGGCTTTTACAGCCTGTCTGCCCCCTTGTTTATATGCTGTTAGCATCTAAGGAATGTGTATCTGGGTTAGACAGTGGGGGACAGTCATATTCTAGGCCCTCTGGGGAGGAGGGATGCTCAGAATATCCTCAGAGAATTCTTAGGACTGGTGTGCGACTTTCTCTAGGTGAAGGGGAGCCATGAGCTAGAATGAAGCAGCTGCCACTGTCTTTACAGCAGGCAGGAGGTTTTCCCATTTGTTGCTGGGACTCCTCTCTGCTCAGTGGTCATTATAGGGAGCTGAGTCTGCTTACCTCTAACTCCTGCATTGCTCTGCCAGGACTGGTCTGAGCAGGTGGGTTTTAGAAAGAAGCAGAGGCTTTCTTAGTCATCATCCCGAGGCTCTAGGGGAGATGATACCCAAAGCAGAAAAGCTGAGGAATAGATCTCTGTGTTGATATTGTTAAATCACCAGCTGGCTGGCTGTGTCAGGAAGGGGCAAGTAAGAGGCACATTCAGAGGGTGAGAGCATGTTAGCCATGAGGAGCCTCTGAGGTCTGAGTTGTACATTTTCTTAGCTCTGTTTCCTTAAGGGTTTTGCTTTTCTCAGGGGGAGGGATATTTTACTTATTTTTAAAATTATTTTTAAATTGTTACTATTTTCTTTTTTGAATGTCTCACCTGTTAACTCAAGTTAGCCTAGAACATAGTGTGTAGTCCAGGCTGGTCTCGAACTCATGGCAGTGCTCCTGCTTCAGCCCCTCCCCAAGTGCTGAAATTGATTAATGGTGTGAGGCCCGTTTAGCCCCCTTATCACTCATACTGGGGGAGTTTTAAATGTGTGAGCAAAGATGTTTGCCCGTCTTTGAATAACTCTCTGCTAGTTTCTTCAGGGACAATTTGAAATCCCAAAGATACCAACAAGTAGCAGCCACCGAGTGTGATAAACCCTGAGCTTGGAAGACTCCAGGCAACAGTTGTAGTTATTAAGCTGTGGCTTCTCCTACTGTGCAAAGAAGCCTAGAGCTCTGCCTGGAGGGAGAGATAGGCTGTTATCTCCTAGCAGGTGGGCAGGTGGGAAGCAGGCTGGTGCAAGGCAAGATGTCTGAAATCCCTACCCCTTCCTACCAGGTTCCCTCCCTCTGGCTGGCCTATTCAGGAGCCTAGGGAGGAGAAGCCTCTTCCGGCCATGTTCCCTGCTGCTAGATTTCTGCTTTTGTATTCTGCTGCTTTAATTTGGGATTGTTCCATTTGGGATTGTGTGTGTGTGTGTGTGTGTGTGTGTGTGTGTGTGTGTGTGTAAAAATCAGACAAGACCAGCTAGAGCATCTGTGGTAGTAGGATGGAGAGCCATGGCCCTTACTTCCCTGCTGTTTGTACCAGGGCTACTCTCCACACTTGGTCGCTGTGCATGCTTATCATTTTATCATTGAGAGATAAGTGGCTCTGAGGAAAGTCTGATGCAATGATGTGTAACATGGGGCTCAGAGGTGGTAAAGGTGGGGACTGTGTTTATGTCTTTTGTATGCCTTAGTCTTATTCTTGCCAGGATAAGGTAAATGCTGTATGGAAAGATGACAGCTGTGGTGCCGAAAATGACATAGTACGGTGGCCAATGAAGCCCCAAGAATGCATGACTGCTTCCTGTACAGGTATATAGATGAAGATGCTGAAGTATAGAAAAGTAAAGGTATTTGTTCAGAGTTACATGACTGAGAACCCACAGAGCAAGGATGAGAGGTCAAGTCTTGCCTCTCTGGACAGTGCCCTATTCTTTGGAGACAGCTTGATTTGGCAGAAGAGGAACCCAACAGAGCTAAAACTCTAGGTACATTCCAGCCTTTGGGGGATGTGACATCCATGAGTCTTACTTCCTTATTTTTTTCTAAATGACAGAATTGGAGCAAGATGTGCTGTTGCATGCCTGTAATTCCAGCCCTTTGAAGGAAGGGGAATCAGGAGTTCAAAGGCAGCATGAACTACATAGTGAGGCTTTGTCTCAAAAATAACAAAATGGACATCAGTGACTCTGTCCTGTTCATCATATGAGGTTCTAAGAACTGGGGATGGTTGCGAAGGAACAAGCTGAACATGCTTTATTTGAGTTGCTGGGACCTGAAGTGTTTTAGATAAATTACTTTTAGTATTTACATATATATGCATATATATTGGAGGTGAAATCCAAGTCTGCCTATTTAGTTGGAAATTTGCTTACAGTTTCAGAGGATTAGTTTTTTTTTTTTGTTTGTTTTTTAAATCATGGCAGCAGGTGAGCAGGCATGGTGATGGAGAAGTAGCTGAGAACTCATATCTGATCCACATATTGCAGGCACAGAGAGACAGAGATAGAGAGAAAGGGACACACAGAGAAACAGAGAGACAGAGAGACAGGCAGAGAGAAAGAGAGAGACAGAGGAAAAAAGATCTGCTGTGACATACCTTCTCCAACAAGGCCACACCTCCAAATCCTTCCTAAACAGTTGTACCAACTGGAGACCATGCATTTAAATACATGATCCTATGGGGGGCTATTCTCATTCAGACCACAAAGTTTGTAAACAAGACCTTCATTTATGTTTCCCATGCCTTATATACATGGACTAAAGATAATTGCATGTGGTCTTTTCAGTAACTTTTGCATGAGATAAACCTTCCTGGTGGCCCTTTTCTACTTCTTGTTTCCTCTTGATACTTAAATGTTTCAGATTCTGGAATATTTCAGATTTCAGATTTTTGGGTTGGAATCTTAGAACACGGTAATATTTACTTTTTTCTTTAAATAAAAAAAGTGTGTGTGTTTGTGTGTGTGTGTGTGTGAGAGAGAGAGAGAGAGAGAGAGAGAGAGAAAGAGAGAATGTGTGTAGGCCAGAGGTGGTGTGGTATTCTTCCTCTATTGTTCTCCGCTGTGTTTTCTGAGGCAATATCTCTTTTCTGGAGCTCACTATTTTGGCTCTACTGGCTGACCATTGAGCTGACCCACTCAAATCTCTGTCTCTGCCTGATGTGCTACAGATGGCTTTTAGTTTTATTTTTTAAAGGGTGGAGGCATCTCATTTACCTTCTTAAATTTTATTTTGAAAATGAAGCATTGAATCATTTCTCCCTTTCCCCTCCTCTGCCCCATTTCTTCTATGTACCCTCTTGTTCAGTCCATTAATCTTACTTGCATGTACATTATTTCAGCTCTGCCCCCTTGGTATTACATAATAAGCTAGGTGGCGCATCCCTGTGGAAGAAAGTTTCCTACTCTCTCACCATTGCTTATTTGCCTATATTTCTTTGTCAAGGGGCGATGTTCCATGAATTTTCCCTCTTCCACGTTAGCATGACTGTTGACATTGTCATTGTTTGGTTTTGGCCTAGGCATTAATACTGTTGAGGTGTCATGAATGTAGCTTCTAGGAGACACTCCACTGCAGAGTTCTTGGTCTTCTGGCTTTTAAAATCTTTCTACCCTATCTTTCTGCTACGTTCCCTCAGCCTTAGGTTTAGAACTTGCATTGCAGGTGTAAGCTGGGGCTATGTACTCCACAATCATTTGTTTTCTGCTTTTTCTTTTGGACTAGCTATGGTTTACTGGGATGGTTTTCTTCTGTTGCAAAGAGAAGTTTCTTTTATGAGTGGTGAGAACTGTACTTACCTGTGGGTGTAAGGATATGTTTCGGAATGAAGTTATGAATTATGCTGGTTTAGTGTAGTGGGTGTGGTAGCCTCTTCTCCAAGATCCAAGGCCTCACAGGCCCCAGGTAGTTGGCTGTGTTTCTAGTACCAGGCATGATTTCCCTCCTACTGAGTGGGTCTTAAGTCTAATTACAGAGCTGTTGGTGATTGCCAAGTTATGAGTGCCATTATTGTCCCCTAGGGTCATCGTGCCTCACGGGTCATTGTTATTGTTCATAGGATGTGTTTATGGCTAGGTAGGACTTATCAGTTGCTTACCTCCTTAGGAACCTTATGTAGCATCTTCCAAACTATAGCACGCCCTCATTTTACCCATTTCCTGTTTCAAATCTCTTGTGTCCTGCTGTTATTTCTCTCTCTAGTGCCCCACCCTGTGGACCCCCTTTACCTTCCTGTTTCTGTGGTTACCCAGCATACCTGCCTTCTACATGTGTGCTGTGTATCCAAACTCTGGTCCTCATGGCACAATGGGCACTTTACTCATGGAGCCATCTCCCCAGTTTAGAACGCTTGCAGAGATTAATGTAACATGCCCAGCCCCATTGCTGGCCTCCAGACCCAGCTCTGGCCTAGTGGGAATAGGGGGAAGAGGGCAATGGGCTGGGTAGAGGCAGGCAGATCTGAAAGGCAGGGAAGGCTTGGTGTTTGGTTACACACAGAGTTCTGGAGGTGGCATTTGGCTTCCAGCTGTGGGCAGAAGGTCGAAGACCAGTTGGACCTTAGGTCAGCCTGGGCCTGGCAAAGGAGAAACCTTTCATTTCTAACCAAGTGAGTCTGACACAGACTTTCCTGAGTCCCCACAATACTGCCAAAAGCTAGCCATCCCACGGGGTGCTAAAGGCTACATAGGGAGAGCTGGGGATCTCAAAGAACCCATTAGCAGGGGGCTCCTAGCCCTTAGTCCCCTTTCTTTCTCCATGAAGGCTCAGGCCTGCTTTAGTCTCCACCTATCTCTCTCCCCTTTGGATCAAACTCCAGAGGTCAATGGCAGAAAGGAGGGGGTAAAGCGAAGTGATGATGACTTTGATTTTTTTCCCCTTTCTTGTGTCAGAGCCTGGGGAGGGTGGTTGTTTTGCTTCCTGGACCTCAGTGGCGAATTCTCTGCCAGACAATCATCGCAGCGCTTTCATTGCTTTCTGATGCTCCTCTAACTGCGCAGGGTCGGCTATTAAATGGTCATCAAACCTCAGCCTCTATCCCATCAATAGTCATAAAGTTGGGGAGATAAAAGCCATCAGTTTTCCATTATAGCTGAAAGCAATACTGTGGATGGCTATTTTCTGAATGCTGCAGATAGATGTATTTTAACTAGAGCACAGTTTCTAGCGGGCCCAGCGCAGCTGTGGGCCCTGCTGGACCTGGGATAACCTGCCAGGTGCAGAAAACGCAGGCGTGGCCCAGCTGTATCTCGATCAGTTCCCCTTCCTTGGAGATTCAGATGGGCAGATCCTCGGGGTGGGGGATGGGGGGGTCGGTGGATGCCTCACTGCTGTCACTGTGTATGCCCACTGTACGTATTAGGAGATATAGTGGGGAGGTGTGGAAAGTCGTGACAATGCCCAGCCTGATGGAAAACAGCCTCTCCCTCCGGGATCCTGAGCTTCTGAGAGACCAGGAAAGGGCACTCTGGAATACCTGCTTACCTGTGGGGAGCCTGGTGGAGCAGGCATGATCTAGAGGCTGGGCCCAGTTGGACATGGAATGGTCCAGTCTGAGGAAGTTGGAACCTGAGGAAGTTGCTCCCGTAGGATACATGGTGCCTGTAGCATCCCAGACAAGCATGCCATCTGGAAATGGATTTTGCAATTATATAGCCTGGCAGTGAGCAGCCATCGGCCATGTTTGCAGAATGAATTTGTACCTTCTTGCCCCAATCTCAGGGCCCTCGATAATGCAAGTTCTAGAAGAATCTGGGCTCTGGCAGCCCTGGCCCACATGTCTGCTGCTGTTCATTTTCCCTGAATATGTAAGTCACCCCACTTTCCTAGTCTCTGGGACTAGGACCCCTTGTCTTGCAGGGACAGGACCCCTTGTCTCAATGTCCTGCTGGCTCAGTGGGAAGTTCCTAATGCCATTAGAGGTTCTTTGTAGTCATCCCCTCTTTGCGCATCTCAGTCTTTTCCAGGAAGTTGCCATCTCTATTTCCTGTGCCAGTGTACTGATGTGCTCCAGTCCCATCAGAGCTATTCTTAGAGACATCACAGTTGTTAAGTGTGTGGACTTCGCTTTACAATGCTCTGGGGTCAGCTCGTGTTTCCTGGTGTTTGGTTCACTCTTCTGCCTGCCTAGAGCGATGTGGTCCCACCATGGGCTGAAGCTGTGGGTCTGGGCCTGCAGGACTCTTGTAGATGGGGGTGGTGCGGCGGTCAGACTTCAGTCTGTGCTTCTGATCCTCCTACAGCCTCATGAGGCTGAGATTCTTTCCTGTGGACCTGTCAGAGTATTTGTTGAGTACTCTGCTCCAGGTGTTTTCACATGTGCCATGTGACATCTACTGGCATCAAATTAGTCTAGGGATAATCTCCTCTTCCTCCCCCTCAGGCAGTACCCTCAGGACTTCAGGCTCTAAGGCTCCCTGTGCTGTACCATCCTTTCATTAGTATCCTAGGGCAGTGGGACTCAGGGCAGTACAACCTTGACCTTCCTGTCCCACACTGATGACCAGTCCACTCAGCAAGTCCTGAGTATCTCTAGCTTTTGACCTGCCTCCTTGAGTATCTGAAAATTATCCTTTGTCTTAGCCTTATGGACACCCAGGCCTTCCTGTCTCAAAATCTTACCTGCCTCCAGGAATGACTATGTTGGGGGGCAGGGTGAGAAGAAAGGAAAACTGTTTTCCCACATTCCTTCCTCTCCTGCACCCTTAGGAAGGGAAGACTCAACTGTTTCTACCATGTTGTCTGCCCACATGTGACTCTCCTCATGGTGACACTGTGACACTGGACTTGGTGGCATGGCGTGGTGGCCTGCTCTTTAACCCCAGCATCTGTCACATGGTCTGGTGTGACATGAATGTCGTGGACATCCATGGAGTTCTTGAGTGCTCTGTCTCTTAAATTAGAGACTGTAGCAAGGCATCTCAGCTTCTTCCTGAGGACCCAGAATCGGCCCAGGTAACCAGGCAAGGTGTGTGCATGGTGAGCAGTGCCCTCAGGGGTACCTGCCATCTACAAAATGGTTCCCACCTACTCTAATTATTTCCAGAGCTGGAGCTGCCGGGACACCGTGGTTTATTTTTCTGTTGATCTGTCCTCTCTGTGTTTGCTGCCATCTTTTTTCTGAAGGTTTTGTCACTTTCTGTGCTCTTCCTTCCACCACCTTTCCTCTTTGTACAATCTCCAAGGAACAGAGAACCAGATAACTGAGAGTGCGGGAGTTGTGTATGCACCAGGGGCTTGAGGATTCAAGTGGAGGGAGAACCAATTTTCTTAGGAGCAAAAGATCTCTTTCAGTGGACAAACTTCATCTTGCCTCTCTAGGTGACTGCCTTGTGCTTGGACGGCTGCCAGATGAGTGACCTACAAATGTGCTGTACGGTAGAGCCCTTTTAGATTAAAAAACATATTTTAAGATGACTTTGGGAAAGGGAGTAGAGAGCTCCCTGGAAGGCTGTGGGAGGGCAGCAGACTTGGCCATCGCAATGGATCAGGTTAGTAGGCCACTCAGATTCCGCTATGTCTCTGTAGAGTGACATTGTCCTTACTGTCCCCCAGTTGCCAGTACTGGAAAACTCTACTCTGTCATTTTCTCACCCTTTCTGGGTCTAGGAGTCAGAGTGAGGATAGTTTTGATCTCACTGTCTGGAGCACTGGCATCAGCACAGTTCTATGACTGTTGCTTTGCTAATGGGGTTGCCTTGCCAAATGGTGCCCGGGCGATGGTGACAATAGCAACTGTTCTACCCAAGGGTACCATGGGCTCAGGCAAAGATGCTACACCATGAAGCTTCTCATTGCAAGATGGAAGAAGTATAGGCTGAGTGAGCGCCAGCAGTATAGGTCAGAACTGCCAGGTCCTGCCTGAGCCTAAACCTGTTCACCTCAAGCCTTAAAATAATTTTAAAAGACTTTATTATGAAAGAATCAAAATAAATAAAAACACCACACACCAAAATTAATCAGACCCAAAGTCTATGCAACTCAATGACTTATACAACTAAAATAGGTATTCTGAATGGAAGTGGCAGAGGGTCACGTTAAATTTTATACTTTTAGTATTGAATATATATTATGTACTCATCTACCATCCAAAACTAAAAACCCATGACAGAAGTAGAACAAGAAAAACAAGCAGCTTATATCGTCTTTATAAATCATGTCCATTACTGGCATTCAGTCTTTCCTCATCTACTTATTTTTAGTCCTCTTTTGGCCTGTTTTCTTTATGTTCTGTTGCACCCACGTGCACATTTGCTAATATGTACTTATATTATTGGCTAGATTCTGCATATATGAGAGAACACACAGTTTTTTCTTTCTGAGACTGTGTGACCTCATTTGACATTGTACATTCTAAGCCTATCCATTTCCTGCGCTTTTTAAAACAGTATTTTTCTTTAGAGCTGAATAGTATTCCATTTTATATGCATATACCAAATTTTTGTTTTCCGCATATCTATTGATGGGCACATAAGTTGAACATCTCAGGGAATGAATGCATGCAGCCTGTCAGCCTTTGTTTAAAAACAGAGAGTTAGAATCAGATAATACCCTCCCCAGATTCTGTGTCTCCTGAATGAAGACTTAACTCGTTTCTGGAACTTGGGAGTGGGAGTGAGTGAGCATAGGATTTATATTACTTGTTCTGTCTCATTTCTGTGACTAAACACCTGGCCCAAAGCAACTCATGGGATGAAAGTTTATCCCATGGCTTGAGAGAGTGGTAACCACCATGGGGGAAAGCATGGTGGAGTCCATGGCGGCGGGAACACGAGACTCCTTATAACTTGGGAGATCAGAAGGAGACCAAAGAGAATGCTGGGGTTCACTGACTCTGCCCTTGTTCTTTTTATCCATTCAGGAATCCCTTATCATGGGATGATACCACCTGCCTACAGGTTGGGTCTTTTTTCCTCAGTTAAATCCAGAGGTGTGTCTCCCGGGCTATTCTCAGTCCAGTCAAGCAGACAATGAAGATAGACGGTTAATCTTCACAGCATCTGAGGAGGAGACTCATGGGTTTAGAACTTAAGTAATAACGTGTTTTGTTAGTTAGTTAGTTTGTTTTTTCCTACCCAGTCAGGTGTGGACAAGTGAGGACTTTTGCATTTCATTGCCATTCTGTGTGCTTTGCGATTCTGGAAGTTTATGTAGGACTATGTGGATGGCATGGGTTTGTGAGTACTGTGCATGTGTGTGTGAGAGAGACACACAAGGAAGACATGGATATGGGGACAGTCTTTCAGGGACAAACTATGAGGAATAGACTGCTTACTCAGCATTCATTCAGGCTCTTGCTTTAGCTCTCACTCACTCAAGTGCATGTAAGAACTGAGAAGGAGACCTTGGGTTGGCCTCTTCCCTCCAGACATAACTTCTTCATTTCTGGGGTGATCTGGGTAACTGACCTTGTATATCTGCTCTTAGTTGTAGCACTGATAACCCCAGGAAACTCCTTTGTACCCCATCTCTCTTGTAACTTGGATATATCTGCAACTCCCTCTCATCTTTGGACTTTCTGGGGTAACAGTCATGACAGGTAACCCTTCTAGGGCATCCTGGTTTCTGCATTTTTGAGTTGGATTTCTCATATCTTACAGTAGGTCCTGGGACCACCTTTTGTGTAAGCCTAGAAACATAGGACCTGGTTAGGGAGAGATGTGGTCCTAAGGCTTTTGGGCTGGAAGATCAGAGAGAGGTTTTCTGTTGACTTCACCTATGTTCATGAAACCCATTGTGAGTGTATTGTCCTGAGCAAAGCAGAGTGTGGAGTTCATGAGAGAGGTTATCTGTGTAAGCATTTCTGCCAGTGTATTTTCCCAAAGTGTCTATGAATTGTAGGTGCTACCTATAAGGAAATGGCTCTATCTTTAATAATCACAGTCACATGCCATTTAATGGGGGAGGATATACCTGAAAAGTGTGGCACTAGGCTTTTTTGTTGTCATGTGACCATCTTGGAGGACAGTCATGCCAACAAAGATGTCACTGGGTAGTGGAACCCTATTGGGACCATGTGCTGTCCAGTGTTGACTCAAGCACCTTTGTACAATGTGTATATTGAAGCCTTAATCCTCTCTGGTCTCCCAGAGCCCAGTTTTATCTTCTTTCTCCAACTTAAGGATTGCTTACAGATGGCCATGGCAACTCCCCATGGACCCAGAGTGGAGGGGCAGCCCTGGCTCTCTTTAGCATGTAGGCATATATGAAAGGGTGCCTGTCCAAAGTGCCCCATAGTATAACCAGAATAGGCTGAGAGGCTTACATTTGCTGCATCAAGCCTCTGGAGACGGTGTGATAAGCAGAAAATGGCTGCCACATCCTGAGGCAGCCCTGTCACAAGATCTGTCTTGCTCCATGGGGCTGGCAGATCTACACTTTTGGTCTTGATGTGCTCCAAGTGGTGGACAATGTGGAGAGTATGCCAGCTGGCTACCGAGCACCCTCAAGGTACGTAGTTATATGGTGGAAAATAAAGTTGAACAGGTACAGGTCCTCATAACCTTCACTGTTTCTCCAGGAGAACTCTACTGCCCCCCCCCCCCCCGCCCACATGAGTCAGCTGTGGTGCTTAACAAATCCCTGATTCCAATCTCTCCTAAAACCTGTGGGAACAAAATCTCTGGGTGTAGGGCTTAGGAACTCATTGTTTTTCCTGGGCTTTCTGGCCAGTTTTCTTTTTAGAGAGTGTTGAGAGTTTCCAGGGTGCATTCCCAGAGGCAGTGCTGTACCCAGGCTGGGAAGGACGCTCCCAGATCAGGGGAACCCAGCAAGCTCATTGGTTTCCCCCATGTGCCTGTGATTAATTCTCGTCATGTCTGAATTTTCTAGAAGTCTGCCTGGGTTCGAGTGTGACCCAGATTTACCCACCATCTATTACACACTATCTAGACTTGTTTTATCATCCAGTTGGCATTTCTTCTTATTGTTCAAACAGCCTCATTAGCATATCCCTGGGAAAATAATCAAAATATTTCCTGTGAGTCCAGACAGACCCTGGAAATGGAATGTCACTGCAGATTAACTGTGTTTTGCTCAGAACAGATGGGTTGGCCCAAGCCTCAAACGCTGAGCAAGGCCCAGTGTGGAGATTCTAGTCTGTGGCCAGGCAGACAGTAACAACATCTGCCTTTCTTCCCTAGCTGACGATTACCCTTGTCCTGCGTGGTAAGCACTCCTAATTTTGGGGAGTTAGGATGGGAGTGTAGGAACATGAGAAGTAGACATGGCTTCTTTTTGGCCTGCTCCTTTAGGTGTTGTGAAAGGAGTCCAGATTCTCAGACACTCTGCCCTGGAAGAGCTCAGAGAATTGGGAGATCAGGGTAGAATTTACTCCCCAGAATATCACCCAGGACTGTTAACAGCGAATCTCATCATTGTCTCACAGCTGTTTAGAGTTCACTGAATGAAAGGGTAGGCAAGGCAAGCCCTTTTCAGTTACTGGGCAACAGGCCCAGTCCTACATGGGTGGTAGAGACTGGGACCCTTGGAGAATTGAAACTCTGTCCCTGATGGAGGCTGAGCACACTGAAGGTTGAATTTAAATCTGATTCAAGATGGGATGGGGGAAAAGATGTCAAAGGTCTGCTGGGGTTAGGAGGAGATCCATGAAGATGGCAGGTTGGCAGCTTCTCCCCAAACTTATGCCTACCTGGAACTTCAGAACTTGGCCTTATCTGGAAATACGCTTTTCAGACAAAATCTGTTAGGGTGAGAGCATGCCATGGTAGAATGGACCTTAAATCCAATGGCTGGGTGTTCTTGTTGGGAGAAGGGAGGATGCAGGGACATAGGAGAAAAGGATGTATGACAATATATCCAGAAATTGGAGTGATGACACTAAAAAACAAGGAGTACTGTACCACCAGCAGCTGGAGATGAGACAGACCCACCATAGAAACATCAAAGGGATGTTTCAAAAGAAGCTTTCCAAAGGAGCTTGGGCATCTAGTCTCCCGAGTGAAAAGAGGACAAGGAACTGTCCTTTCAAGCGACATGGTTTGTGGTAATTTCTTAGGTTTGTTCCAGCAAGGTAATATATTGAGGCAGGGATCCCATACTTCATGGAGTCACCAGCCAGAGATCTTGTTCTCACTGTGTGTTCTCTCCCTCAAGATGGGACCTGGAAAGCCTAACAATGATTATGGGAGAGGTGTAGATGGGTAGGTGGTGCTTGAGAGTTGGGGAAGGCTTTCCCGGGAAGGGGTGATGGAGAGGAGGGATTCCTAGTGGAATATCCTAGGTGGAGGAAATGGCTAGAGGAAATATCATTTTGAGGGCCTTGAGAATGTAGGCTGTCGCTCTGGTCACTTTTTTTTTTTTTCCAAGAAAAGAAAGGCTCAGAACCGCCCTGGGTGGAGCCCAGATGTGACCGAAGGTCAGGCAGCTATGGATCTGCCTTTGTGACTGTCAGCCCCATTCTGGCATCTCAGTGGGATTCTGTTGCCACTACCCTGTTCCCTACCCCAAAGGCAATGCTCAATACATGTCCAACGGCAGCCAACCCTGTCCATCCCTGTCACCCCTGAAAGAGCCAGCAACCTTGACCCTGCTCCATTAATAGACCTGGGTTCCAGTCCAATTCCATCACTTTCCAGTGGAGCTGCGAGGCAGTGAGCAGCTATGTCAGCTTTTTTTCCCTGTCAACTGGGGCACTTTGCAATACCTGTCTATCTCAAGGTGTTTACTAGTATTAAACATATTAATGCTTTTAGAAGCGCTTAGCAGAACATAGTAAACACTCAAAATTGTTAGCTATGATTATTTATTATTAGTTTGATAGGTTTCTCAGCAAATGCAATGGCAAGGCTAAAAAGAAATAATTATAGAAAACATAAACAGCATAAAAATACCAGTTTGCAAAATACAGGTTTTATTCCAAGTACCTGGGCGGGCTCAGCCTGGCCCTCTCCCCCGCCTGGCACTGGGCACTGGGTTTCCCCACAGGGCTTCTACTGTTGCCTCCTTCCCCTCTTGAAGCCACTCAGCCTGCTCAACCTCTTGTCGTCGACCATGGCAGCTAATTGGTTTATAGTCAGAGCTGAATTTTGGGAGGAACTCTAGAATCTTCTTTGATATAGGTGGATCCTAACCTCTGCCTTTTTGACATCTTCAGGCTGGCTGGCTATGCTAGTGAATGTGGAGCTGGGAATAAGCCTCTCCTCTGCTCTCCTCTGGAGTAGAATCTGCCTGGAATGATGGATTTTAAAAGGTTTATGGCATGTCAACGTGATGTTAATACTCTCCACTGTCAACTTGAGGTTTGCAGCCACCTGGGAGACAGCCTTCTGGGCACACCTGATGAGGGATTATCTTGATTAAGCTAACGGAGGCAGGGAGACCCACTCATGGGAGGGGTATTGTTTCCTGGGATTAAATCTTGGACTGTCTAAAAAGGAGAAATCGAGTTGGACACAGCATTCGTTCTCAACCCACCCGTGTTTCCTGACTGGACGCTAGGTGACTTGCAATCATAACTTTCTCACTATCATGGACTGGACCCTGGAATTGTAAGTCGAAATAAACTCTTTCTTAAATTGCTTCCTTGGAAGCATCTTACCACAGCAACAAAAAAGTAACTAATGCAGACTTAAGTGGGAGCAAATCTTAATTTGGAAAGCCAGTGGTCTAAGGTTATGCTTGACTAATGCAGTATCATCATGAGCCTTGTTGAGACATGGAAAATATCCTACAGAGTCTCTCTTTCTCTCTCATACATATACTGGCATTTGAGTCACAGTTAGGGGTGTGTTGTGAGAGAGGGTAACTTGACTTATCAGTTCTTAAATGCTCCAGACATGATTATTTTTAAATTTTATTTATCTTCTGTTCTGTGTACATAGATCCACCTTGACACCAGACCTGACCCTTTCCACATCCTTTTCCTGCAGCCCACCAGCTACCTGGTCTTGATGAACCATTCCCAGTTTGTCTTACCATTCAGAAGGGCTCTGTTTAAGGCTTCTGGCAACATGTTCTTCAGCCCACTCCTTGCAGATGTACTACTACAGATGAGTGTATCAACCAGGCATTTGAAGAATAGCCCTCCTGTCAGTCATGCGGCTGGCTGCCTTCCTCACTGCTATAGGTTTCTTGCATATCAAAAGTCATTGCTCTCCAGAGTGATGATCAGTCAATTTTCTAATCTTGTTTTCCTACATGACCACACCCGGAAACTTCTGTATAAACTCAGGCTTCCTGTTATGGCACACACAGAAGGCTTAGTTGCTGACAAGGAATGTTAAGAAATGTTCAGCTCCTATAGAGGACCATCTGCAGGGTCAGGCTCACCCTCAGCATAGGAGGTAGGAGGATTATTCCCTGGTGCTGAGGTCAGAGGTCATCAGCCTGATTTACTGCCTGCATCCACCCCTCACCATTGTGTGTAGTCCATCTGTATAGGCCACCCTCTTTCCCAGGTCTGGGATGCAGTTTCCGGCTTCCTACTCATTCTGCTCCACACACCTCTGTTTCTTTTGTTTTGTTTGGATTCCTCTGTTAGTTTGTTGAGTCAGCTCCTGCCTTCTGCCCCTTGCCAGGGATTTCCACCCTGCCTCACACACTAAGATGAGATTCTTACCTCAGATCCCTTTTCAGAAGTGAGATTAAAGAACTCTTTGTTTTCAGGAAGTTTCAATGTCCAGTAGTATCAAGGCTTGGTCACTTGTCAGATGACAGGGATGGACACGAAGTGAGTGGTCTTGGGATATACCTTCTGTGTCAAAGTTCCTTTTGGGGTCCAAGGCTTTCCAGTTTGGCCCAGGGATTCCTTACTGCTTACCTTCTTGGGGAGAATGAAAGGCTTATGGTGGGTACTCAGGATCTCCCTTCTTCTCCATATTGGAGCCTACCTGTCCTGGAAAGGCTTCCACATCCTCATGCTTTAGGGCATCTCTTCATTCTTCTTTCAGGACCCACTCACCCATTCTTTCCCATTGCCTGATTAATCTCCAACTCTCTCCAGTACCTTTGGTCTTGCTGGTCTGTCATCTCTCTTTGGGGCCCCACTCTCACTTGTGTCTCAGTTTCCACTGAAGATTTTCTTTCATTTGTACCTTGTGATATTGTGTCCTGCATTTATCCCTTAAGTGTTAGTCATGGCAGGGTCCTATGGGGCATGTGTGAAGACTTAGTAAAGATGAGAAGTTTGCAAGATCCGTGAATCTGATGGCATTGAGATAAATGTATGAAGACACTTAATAGGCTGAGGAACTGATTCCTGGCTCTGCCTTGCATGGTGTTGTGTCATTACTCAGCCATTGACATCTTTGGTTGAAGCCTCCTTGGTTGAAGCCAGATGATTTAGTTCAAATCCTCAGACGCTCTAGGGACCTGATGCTTCATTCTGCTTGGTAGAAGTTTCTAGAGGACAAAGGTTATGGTTTGATTGTGAAATGTCCCCCAAATGTGTTTGAACAGTTGGTCTCCAACTAGTGACATAGTTTGGGGAAAAATATAGTGTGAAAAAAATATAGTTGTGAAAAAAAAATAGCATCCTAACGGACTCAGGTCTAAAAGGAATGGGCTCTGAGGATTATAGGTCTGCCCTGCTCTTGGTCTCGTTTTCTGCTTCCTGTTTGATAATATATGGACAGGCCATGCCATAAAGTTTTGCTGCCATGGATTGACAAATCCCAGCCATCATCCCATCCCTGTCATGATGGGCTATATTTCCCAAACTGTGATCCAAATAAATCCTTCCTCCCCTAATATGATTTGGTCAAGGTTTCATCTCACTGAGGAGAAAACTAACATAGCAAGTGCTTAATCTATTGAACCTCAGTGGTAGCCTGCTGCTCGGCCTGAGTAGCTTCCATTGTCTCCTATGGTCTGTAGCCAGCCTGTTCTCTGATGGGAGCTGACTGTCAATTGACAGGCTGGCTGTAGTTTCATGTAATCATCGCTATGCACACAGCCCATGGTGTTTCCTGGACCCACCTGGAGCCCAGCCCTATGATACCAGAGGAAGGTCTATAGTAGAGTTAAAGGGTAGAGATGGAGAGAAGACTTGAGATTCAGGGCTTAGGTAAAGGGCTTCCGATTGGTGTGTGGTGTGGTGTGATATGGGTGGGGTGGGGGTGAGTAGGGGTGGGATGAAGGCTTTTGATTGAAGGACAAGTAACCTTGTATGCGTCATATGCTTCTATCAGAATAGCAGGGTCTGTGTATGTGTATGTGTTGTGCCAGAGAGAGAGAGAGAGAGAGAGAGAGAGAGAGAATGAACACTTCCTGTATACAGGTAAGCTGAAGGGCCTGCTCTCTATCCTGAATGCAGCAGTCTGTATGCCTGACCTTATGCTGATTTTATTTTTGTTTCAAAGTCTGATTTTTTTTTTTTTTTGTAAAACACTAACCTCAGCGAAGGAGAAAGAAGGAAGAAAAAGAAAAAGAAAAAAAAAAGCTGAGTTCAGCAGCTGCAGTTTGCTGTATTTTTCTTCTTGCATCAGCAAGTTGGGACCACAAATAATCTGGTCTTCTATGCTCCAGCGCTGCTGCTTAGGACTTTGCCCTCCCAGGAGCCAGCATTCTCCCAGGAGCCAGCAATGACGCTCCCTTTTCCAGGCTCCTGGCTTAGGCTCCCCTGGGAGGTGGGTGGACAGGGCAGGGGGTCCAAAGCAGAAAAACAGTACAGAGAGAAGAATGAACATGCTGGCCAGCAAAGGGGTTGGTAATTAATTTCTAAATGGTTTCTGGAATCAGCTAAACATTTCCTTTTAACCAGTTTCTCTAGCCTCACATCCTTTGTTAGTTCAGGAAAAAAATGTCATTTATAATGGATGTTGCCTTGATAAATTGCTCCCAAGAAGCACGGTGTTCTCATTAGTCTATATAATGAGAAGGACGCCTAGCGGTGGCAGAGCTGCCCGGGTATTTGCCTGATTGGAAAATATTTGTTTATGCAGTTCATTTTAAAAGGCCTGGGTGGAAGTCCAGAGGGGAGGAGGCTGGGGGCCCTTTTACCTTCTCAGAGCAGCCCCCATATCTGTTCTGACCTGCTTCCTGGTGGCTCCATGCTGCGTCACACTGGCTTCTCCTGTGCTCTGCCCTCACCTGTCGCCTTCCCCTTCTTCCAGCTCTCGCACAGGGTTCTTGTCTGTCCAGCCGGGCAAAGATGAGAATGGAACTGAATGTTCCCTTTTTATTACTCCTAGAAGAAAAGTGTGATAAGTGTACACGCAGTACATTTCAGTTTTCAGAAGTGCTTTAGCGGATATGGTTGTGTTTTGTCCCCCAGTATAGCTTTCGGGCATGTGTGTCACCGCTGCCAGGCGCTAAGAGGTGTGGTGATGTTTTGTGGGTTTGTGGTATGTAAGCGCAGGTGTTTGACCCCGATACTCTGCTCCATCCCTGGCCCCTTAGCTCTTCTGCTTGTTGGAGAACGGATATTTTAACTAGCCCTTTTCCCCATAGGGATACATTGGCTTCTCTTCTGTAGGTCCCCAAGGCACTTCTTCATGTTAAGAGTGGTGCTTAAGGACGTGTGTTAATTCTTGTAGGCCACTGGGGTCTCCTTTAGTGGATGGCTATTACTAGAGATGGCGGAGAGACATTTCTAAGTCTTAACAACCACCAAGCAGGATCTCAGGAAGGTGAAAAGACAAACTCAGTGCCAGGAGTGTTTGGGGCCTAAGTTATGTTGGTGCCCAACTAAATGAAGCGTTGACACACTTTGCTGTGCTGACAGCTAGAGATCTGCCTGCAATTTTATTTCTCAAGGGAAGGAAGCAGGCTTCTCCGATTTCTTGCTGCTTAGAGGAAAGCCCTCCATTCTTTCAAGTATAGACCCCATTAATCAATGCACTCACCCACCTACTCACTCACCCACCATCTATCCACTCAGATCTATATATCCACCTACCCATCCTCCTGTCTACCCATTCATCCGTTCATTCTTTCAACGAGTCTTCTACCCAATGGTTAATGAGTCAACCTTTGGGCACTGAAGATTCAAACATGGACAAGACAGTTTCTGGTCTGAAAGAACCCATCGTTTAGAAAATGAAACATTAGACATGAACTATTACGTGTGAAGTAGAGGCAGGAGGATCAGGAATTTGAGGCTAGCCTTGGGTACAAAGAAAAAAAAATGTAAATTATAATAGATGCAACAAGCCATGACTGCAGTTTATGGAACACAGTCAGAGACAGACAAAGGTACTCAGGCTTTCTAGAAGAGATGGTATGTGACCTGAATTTAGAATTTTTGGAACTAGAAGAGTCTTTAAGGAGGGCATGGCTGGAGGAAGGTATTTTTAGCAAGTGGAGTGATAAAGGAGATTTATGAAACAAGGTTGGGAAATGCACCACTGTGTTGTTACATGGCTTTGGGTTGGGAGAGAGGGGGAGGAGTCGAGGATAGATAAGGTAATGGAGATTACTCCAGTTATGGTTGGAGTCAGGGCAGAACATGGGCCACAGGCATTTCTCTTTCATGGGGGTCTTAACTCAATATGCTCAGGAAAGCTGGGACCAACATGCTAAGCATTACTCCCAGGTGCTCTGAGGCAATCTCTGTCACTTCCCAGAATCCACTTGCACCCTTTCATGAATGTGAGTCCTCAGTTAAAGGAGTATGAGATCAAAGAAATATGAGCTCAGTATCCAACTATGTATCCTTTATGATTGGCAGAGTTGGGAATTGAACCACGGTGACTTGGGTTCAAGCAGCTCTTAACTATTGTTATTCTGCCTTTCTAGTTGGACTGAAGTTGAGGTGAAGTGCCCACCTCTGAATTTGCATTCCCATACTGAGTTTTACACAAAGATATGTCTAAATCTTTGTACCTTTAAAACAATATGCTGTGGAATGGTGGGGTTTGTATGGGATACAAAGATGGAGATACACATTCTGAGGAGGCTGGAGTGAGGGTAAATGCTGGAAATAACAAAACAGGGGAAGGCTCTGGGACTTGAATAGGAGGCTCTCAGAGTCGGGAATGGGAAGAATAAAGGCTGAGGTTGCTAAGAAGAGAGGAACTGACTGGCTAAGAATTCAGATGTTAAGCTCTGAGGGCAAATTACCCATCCTAGAAAGACCATTTGAAAGGTCAACCACACAGGATCACCTGCTGCCCCCAACTGAAAAGAGGTGGACTTGGAGTATATTGCCCTGAGGCTGGACGGAGGCAGGGGTGGCGAAGCAAAAAGGAAGAAACCTAATCTCACAGCACTAGCAAGAACCATATCAGCATTCAGAGAAAGTTGAAAGAAATCTTTCAGCTGGCTGGCTACCTAGCTCAAGGCTAACCACACTCTTAACACAATAATAAGTCAATCCTCACTGAATAATTAAATAGAGAGCCTTCATAAGTATTGACTTAATGTGACAGCAAGTCTATAGTGACTTGGGGTTTGCTTATGTAAACACAATCTCCTGTTCAGCTTACTTAGCAGTTCAATGAAATAGAACAGTCCTTCAATTAAAATCAAATGATGCATACATTTAATTCCTTTCTCCTCATACCCAGTAATAATAGGTTTGGAATGCAGGTGAAGGGATGGGGAAGAAGTGGAAAAAACAAGGCTTTGGTTTTGAAGGACACGATGTGGTGTCCCTAATGACAAGCTCTTGAAGGAGAAGTGGCCTGACTGCGGCTGTACCTGGACAACCCGACGTGGAGAAGATCCAGGTGGGCTTGGATTGGCATTTGCCCTACCTGGGTCCTGCTAATTCTTTCCAAGAGAAGGTGTGGGTCCCTCATTGGGGCTGGCATACAGGTCTTCTGGTGGTGGACTAGGTCTGATTGATTGCTTCTGGTTAGCTGGGGTCCAGTGGCTGTAACCACACCCTCTTCCAGGGCATTGTTTTCCCTGGACGCCTTCTTGATGCTCCTGGAGGAGGGATGGTGTGTAGTCCAGACTGCATGATCGGAAAGGAGGAAGGTGGCACCCGGTTAAGACCTGTGTCCCTGTGGCTTTAAAATGTTGTAGATGTGGAAGTGACAGGCTGAGAAAAGTGGGAGAGCTATGGGCTACACAGCAGGGAAGACTTGCTGGTTTTGGAGATTAGATTTGAACTTCAGCTTCCTGCCCTGGTGCTGCGCTATTCAGTGAGTTAATATGTCTTCCTAGTCCTCCATTTCCTCATCTGTAAAACATCCGATGATGATTTTGTGCTGATTTTGGAGCACTGTTGTTAGAGTACCATGTGGTGAGGTTAGTGAAGTGCTGTGTGGCACCTATTGGTCAGGGGTATTGTGGCTCTGGCATGGAGGAATAGAGCTCATGCCTGGGTTAGTGGCACCCACCATATCCATCCCCATAAGAGCAAACCATGGCAGGGTGCCCGCTGTGCCAGAATCTGTCCAAACCCTTCCACACCCTCATCAGATAGCTCACTGCATCTGCCTGAAGCCCACAGAAGCTTTGTGCCTTTGCTACCTCCATTGAGCAGGTGAGGGAAACAAGGCCTCCTTGAATGAGTTGAGAGGGTCATGACTGGGTGGTCATGGAAGAGACTAGGCGCTATGGCTTGATCCTTCCACAGGGGATCTGGAGGAGAAGAGGGAGATTCTTTGGCAGCTCCATTCAGAATGGTTTGGCAGGCTTTCCCAGCTCAGCACCAAGACTCTCTCCAACATGGCCACTCCCATGAACTGGGGCTGCCAGAGTGAGGAGCTGGCTTTCTTAGGACTGGGGCTTCTCTCTGTCTCTCCATCACAGGGTAGAATGGGATGAATTTGTTGATCCTTTCAGAACGGAGAACATTTTCTCTAACAGAAGGCCTAGAAAAATTATTGTTTATAATAAGCCAGGATTCCCAAGGCTTCTTTCAGTTAAACTTCAAGAAGTAATTACAATTTCCAAGCAAGTTTATTAAAAGAGAACACAATGAACAGTGTCTTTGGAAATTTTCATGTGAGTTTTCCAGTCTTCAGCTTAACACTTTCCCCTGTTTGTAACCAGGGGGCATAGACCATTCTGGCTGCTGTTCTTTTTTTTTTTTTTAATCTGTTAACATGATTTTATATTTAAAATCTTTAGATACAGACACAACCCACATCCTTGTCATTTTTTGTAGTGATACGTCTCTCCTCAGCATTCAGGGCTTTCTGAGTGGCTCTTCCCTCATTAAGCAGGCCGCAGAGTCCCTGGTTCCTGCTGTCTTCTTGAAGAAGCCTGTTCAGTGTCTACTTCCAAACTCGTCTTGCTCAAGTGCTCCTGGCATCCTCCTCTTTTGTATGGATTGCAGGCCTCTGGGAATTTGACTCTTGGCCTGTGATCATTCTGTATTCTCTGCCGGGCATAAGACCCAAGACCTGGTTCATTCTAGACATGTGTTACACCATTGAGCTGTATCCCTACGTGAGCACCTTTTATTTTAATACATTTTGTTCTTCGATAACTTAATACATGTTTCTAGTGCACTCCGGTTATTTCTGCAACCCCATATCTTTTCTTGTTTACTTCCTATCTCAGCCAGGTCAGCTGCTCTACAAATCTGTCTTCCATATTCATGACTTTTGTTTTCTTTTGTGTATTGTAGAATTTAACCAGAGGTATCGGTATGGAAATGGGCTTAGAACTATCCATCAGCTCCGTGTGGGCTCACCAGAGGGTATATGAATGTATATTATGACCCCCTTCTCTCAGAACCTGTTGGCTGTCAACAGTTATGCAGTATGAGGTAAAGCCCTATGAATTCTCTCCCCAGTGCCAATAGGTGCAGCTGCTGTGAGTTTATCAGTGCTATGTCATGCTCAGGTGACAGCAATTTGAATCCCCTCTCCCTGTTTTAAGGCTCTTGCATGCACCCCCCCCCAACATCCTCTGAGCCTCAAGAGAATGGTACATGTTCTAGTTTTATTTTGTTGTGATAAATGCTCTCACCTAAAGAAACCTGGGGAGGAAAGGGTTTATTTGGCTTACATGTCCAGGTCATAGTACAACACGGAGGTAGTGCAGGTCAGACACTCGAGACAGGACCGGTGGGGAAACACTGCCCCCTAGTTTGCTCTCTGGCTCACTCAGCTAGCATTCTTTTACAGCTGCCTAAGGATGGTACCACCCACAGTGGGTTGGGCTGTCCCGAATCAATCAACAATCTACAGAAATGGCCACAGGCCAGTCTGAGTCTCCCTCTTCAGGTGACTCTAGGCTACGTCAAGTTAACAATTATGGTTAACCAAGAGAGTATTAAAATCTTGTGTAAGGCTGAATCTTCAACCAGCCTTTATTATCTTGGGCAGCCGTGGGTCTCTACATCACCTCCGTTCATTGCAAAGAAAGGCTTCTCTGATAAGGACAAGAGAATCCTTTAACTATTGGCACAAACATACATTTAGAAGATGATTTGCTGCTATGTCCGTCTAGCTAAGCAGCAAGGATTCTTCCCTGGAGCCCAAGACCTCTTCCGTCATAGTTTTTTGGGAAGGTTTGCAGTACTAGTGTGGATTCATGTTTATTGATTTAGGGATGCTGAACTATCCCTATGAAGCCAATTCAAAGATGATGAGTGATCTTTTTGAAGTGATCTGAAGTTCAGTTTGTAAGTATTTTATTGAGAATTTTTGCAACTGTGTCTATCAGGGAGATTGTTGTGTACTTTTTTAAAAATTGTTGTGTCTTTGTCTGGGTAATAGTGGCTTTATAGGAAGAGTTTAGAAGAATTTTCCCTTTTTCTATTTTGTGGAATAATTTGAATAGTATTGGTTGTAGTTCTTTTTTGGATTTATGGTATAATTCTGTGGGAAATTTAGTTCGCAAACATTTTATTGAGAATTTTTTTGCGTCTGTGTTAACAAGGGAGAAATTCTGGGAGTTTTCTGGTTGTTACTGCTTCTATTTTATTGTTGGCTATAGCTCTGTTTAAATTCTTATTCCATCTTGGTATAATTGTGTAGGTCATACGTATCTAGGAAGTCACTAATTTCTATTATGTTTTCCAATAAAGAAGTGGAATATATATAGTGAAATATATGTTTTTAAGGTATGCCTTATGTTTCTGAATTTCATTGCTATCTGTTATATCTCCTTCATCTTAATTTTATTAACTTGGGTGTTCTTTTTTTTCTTTAGTTAATTTGCCTAATAGTTTGTTAGTCTTGTTTATCTTTTCAAAGAGCCAGCTCGTTGTCTCATTCATTCAATACTATTTATATAATTTCTATTTCATTAATTTTTGCCCTGCTCTTAATTATTTTCACTTGTTTACTACTTTTTGGATTGTGTTTATTCTTGTTTTTCCAAGGACTTAGATTACACCATTATTTTTTTTATTTGAAATCATTCATAAATTTTGATATTAGCACTCAGCATTATAAACTTTTCTTTTAGGATGGCCTTCATTATGTTCCATAGGTTTTGATATGTTGTGGTTGCATTTTCATTCATTCAGTTTTAGGAAGTTGCTTATTTCCTTGTTGATATTTTTCAGTGACCCAATTATCATTTAATAGGGTATTGTTTATTCTCCCTGTGTTTATGGACTTGGTGCAGTTTTCCTGCTCTTGATATCTAGATTAAATCCACTGGGTACAGAGAGAATACAGGGAGCTATTTCCATTATTTTATGTTTGATAAAGCTTGCTTTGTGTACTAAATTGTGGTTTCTTTTGAAAACCATTTTATGTGATACTGAGAAGAATGTGTATTACTTACTGTTTTGGTGGGATGTCTTGTAGATGTTTATTAGGTCCATTTGATTATGGTGTTACTTAATTCCAATGTTTATCTATCTAAATTTTGATAGATGACCTGTCTGTTGGTGCAGTTGGGTATCCAATTCCCTACAGTTACTGTGTTGGGTTAATTTGTTGCTTTACATCTAGTAGTGCCTGGTTTATAAAATCGGATGCACCTGTGTTTGGTGTGCATAGTCCTCTTAATAAATTGATTGTTCCCTTGATGAATATGAAGTGTCTTTCTTTATTTCTTGTGGCCAGTTTTGGCTTGAAGCCTATTTTCTAAGATTTCAGAGTAAATATGCTTGCCTGTTTCCTAGTTTCATTTGCTTATAGTCCCCCTTTTCCATTCAATAACTTTATTCCAAGGTGATGTTTCCCTTGATGGTAAGGTATTTTTTTTGGAGGCAGCAAAAAAGATGGATCTTGTGTTTTAACTCAGTATGCTAGTCTGTATGGTTTTATTGGGGAGTTGAGAGCATTAATATTCAGAGTTATTACTGAAAGGTGTATATTAATTTCTGTAGTTTTGATGACTTCGTTGTGTTTTCTTAGTTTCTGTGATGAATTGTCCTGGTATTGTATATTTTCCTCTATAGTCTCTTGGATGTATTTATCTTTCTCTTCCGTCCCAACTGCTCCTTCCAGCATCCTCTGTAGAGTTGGCTTAATGGTCATAAATTCCTTTAGTTTGTTTTTATCACGGAAAGTTTTTATTTCTCTTTTACTTATAAAAGATAGCTTTCTGAGTTTAATATCTCAGTTGGCAGTTATGATCTTTCTAAGCTTAGAATATATCTTTCTTGGAGCTTCTAGCTTTAAAAGTTTCTATGAGTAATCAAGTGTTATTCAAATAGGCTTGCCTTTTATGTGACTTGACCTTTCTAGGAGCTTTCTTTATTCCTCTTTTATTTTTGTATTTTAATCATCATGTGTGTGGATAAATATTATTTTCTGGTTCTGCCTTTTTGGTGTTTTCTGGACTTCTTTTACCTGTATGGACATATTTTTTTCTCAAGGTTTGGAGATTTTATGACTTTATTGAAAATGCTTTCTAGGCCTTCAACCTGCAATTCTTCTCCTTTTATGCCTATCATGAATAGAGTTGGTCTTTTATGGTATCTCACAGACCCTGCATGGTTGGTTTGTGCATTAAAATTTTATTTTTCCATCTTCTTTGGTTGAATGGTTCAGTTTCTCTAATTTGTCTTTAAGCCCTAATAGTCTGTCTTCCACGTGATTTATTTGCTTGGTGAAATGATCCACTGAAGTTTTTTTTATTGGACTGGTTGAGAATTTCATTTCTAGCTTTACTTCAGGCTGAATTTTCTTTTTTTTTTTTTTTTGGTATTTCTACTTCTTCATTGACTTCTATTTTCATATCCTGAATGAGCTTCCTTATTTCATTCAAATGTTTTCTTGTGTTTACTTGGGCTACAATTGGTTTATTTTTGTCTTGAGTTCATTCACATGTTTATGCTTTCTTTAAATTCTCTGACTTCTTTGAACATATTTAAAATTGTCCCTTTTAAATTCGATGTCTTCAGTTTCATCTAAATTATTCTCCTTGGGCATCATGACTATTCGACTGTTTATTTTATTTTTTAATTGCTTGTGTGTTTTTGATGAGACATGGACATCTGGAGTTAGGTTGTTGGATGTGTTTTGCTAAGTGTTTTCTGCCCACAAAGCTGGAGCCTGGAGGTGGGCAGAGGGTCGGGCAACTTGGGGGAGAAGAGGCAGGTACTAAGGATGGGGTTGTGCTTTACTGGTCTACACCAGGTTGAGTTGCTTGTAGCGGGTCAGTTGTGGGTGTACTTCCTGTCTGGAGCCGTGCCAGACCAGGCCAGTTTGTGTTGGTTCAATAGCAGAGGACTCAAAGTGGCAGATGACAGCTGTACAGTTGCAGGAGAGGAGCTGTTTGTCTGGGTTCCTGCTGGGTTGTGCCTTAAGTAGTAGTTTTGCTGGAGCAGGCTTCTTGGGTGGGGGAGGGGCGAAGCTGCCTTAGATCAGCTTTGAGCTGGGATGTGTGCAGTAATTTGGCTGAAGAGTGCTCCTGAGGCAGGAGAAAAGTTGCAGATGACCAAGACAGAGAGGTTGCCAGTCTGGGTCAATGCTAGATTGGACCCTGTGTGGTAGTTTTGAAGTAGTGGGCTCCCAGGGCAGGGGCTTAAAATTAATAAAGATTATTTTTTACTGTGTGTCTCTGTTTGAAGGGTGGCCAGGGATGTGCACGTGTGCACCTGTGGAAGCCAGAGGATGAACTCAGGTGTCATCCTCAGAGACGGTGTTGCCTTCATCTGAGAAAGGGTCTCTCCTTGGCAGGGAGCTCACCTATTCGTCTTGGCTGGCCTTGGAATCACCCTGCCTCTCTCTCCCCAGCCCTCGAATGACAAGCAATGCCTAGTTTTTTTATGTGGATGCTGGGGATTGGAAGCAGGTCCTCACACACCTGAAGCAGGCACTTTGCCCACTGAACCCTCCCCAGGCGCTTTCCTTTTCATAGTGCTTTTTCCCCTGATTGCTTCAAGCTTGGCCAGAGAAAGCCTTATAATATTAGAGAGTGAACTAAGTGGTAGTCATTTATTTTTTTATTTTTAATTTAACTAACAGAGACGCAGCTAGGTTAAAAATAAAAATAATTGATTGGTTTCCAAAAGAAAATATAGAAGTGATAGTGTTTTCCAGGAAGCAAGAGAGCAAGTCTCTCTTTTTCTCCCTGTCTCCCCTTCTCTCTCTGTCTTCCTTTCTATTTCCTCCCTCTCCTCCCCCCATTTCCATCTCACCCCCTTTCTTCATTCAGATTGCTATGGTAAGTCTTCTTAATATGACCCTAAGACCAAAACTGTGGACCTGGTATGTTTGTGCTCAAGTCTGGATGACCAAAAAGCAAATAATGTTCTTTCTTGCCTGCTCCATCAGAAAAAGCTCAGTCAGGGGTCCTGTTTGAACTATAAGAGCCAAGGGAAGGAGTGTCACAATTGATACAGTCTGGGCCAGGCATCTATCTGGTCCCAGAAGGTGGTGTTCATTTATACTCTCCTGAGTCATTCACTCTTCTTGGGAACACTTTACCCTTCCATGAAATGTTCAAATGCCCTGTCATGGACAATAAGTGGTTCTGGTAATGGTACCATTCTGACTGGCAGGTTCCTGGCCATGGTGGACAGCTATGGATCACCACTCATTGGCTTCCATTCTAAGCCACATAGCAGGTACAATTTGATAGTCGGAAGAACTGTAAACCAGAAACCATGCATTGGCCAGCATTGGAGGAGAAATTTACCTCCTGAGCACATGTCTTTTTGATAACGATGACAAAATATCTGACAGAAACTGTTTATGAGAAGAAAGCTTTATTTTCACTCATGATTTGTGAGGGTCTCAGTCTATCTCTCCTGGCAGGGATGCGTGGCAGAATTTATGATGGTGATTACATGTGGTAGAGGCTTCTCCCATCTTTGATGGGCAGGAAGCAGAGAGCAGCCAGAATTAGGGACCAGGTTAAAACCTTCAAAGTCCCACCTCTAATTGTCTTGTAGGTCCCATTTCCTAAGGCTCCATAGTCCCCTCAGAAAGCACCAGTAGCTTCTGAGCACAGGTTCAAAAGACACTTCAGATTCAACGTAGCACTCCTAAGCAGACTTGGAAAGGTGTTCTAGCCTGGGCCAAGACAGAATGTCACTAATAAAACATGAATCTGTGTTCTTTCTTTTGGATAACACCACACAGAAGGCAGTTGGAAGTACACCTGTGTCTCTTTGGATGCAGGGGTCTCTCTCTCTCTCTCTCTGTGTGTGTGTGTGTGTGTGTGTACATGCATATGGGCCTGTGTGTCTCTGTATAGAAGCATGCATATTCTGCATGTAACCACAATCCTCCTGGGGGTTTCTTTCTTTCATGGCTGGGGCATAAAGCAGGGTATTTAAAGCTGAGGCCAGAAGGCAGGATCTGAAAGTACCCACAAGCCCAACTCTGTAGCCTATGCAGATTGCACACTTCAGACTGGAGCCTGCCACCCCATGATCTGGGGGCTTGGTAGAGAGATTCCAAGCTCTGCTGTTGCAATTTCAGGTAGGGGTTGTTTGGGGTGGATCCTAGAGAATTTTCACGTCTAACAATTTCTGGCCAATGACAGTGCTGGTAGTCTGTTTACCACACCCTGAAAAGGGCCCTGCCTCCCATATCTGGGTGAGTACTGCTATGTGGCTTACTTTGCATTCCCAGCTCTGCTTTTTCACCTGTGCTAACAGATAAAAATATAGGATGTCCAGGAAAATCTGAATCCCAGATTTATAAAACTTTTTTTATAAGTATGTCTGAGGTGTATAATAATAATACCCCACATTCATCTGAAATTCTAATGAAAAGGGCATACTGCATCTAATATGGCCACCTTTTCATCAAATTAGGGTCAAGTGTCTCTCTCCTGCTGCTTTTCTGGGATTGAATAGGCCACAGCTGATAATGAACCAGGCTCAAAGGAGGCTTGCGATTTTAGGGCAACTCACCTGTTCTCATGAGCTCAGTTAAGAGTATTTTGGTTTGTGTACATTTCCGTTCTCCTGCTGGCTCTGTGCTCCTCTTTCTCTCACGATTTCTTTACACCATCTCATTTCTGGGGAGTCTTAAAAGCAGAAATATGTGGGGGGGGGCTGATCCAGCAAAGTTGAGCTCTTTGCAGCAGAAACAGAATGCAAGAGACCCATGACATCCCAGGGTATGAGGAATGAGTGACATTTTGCCTAGAGGAGGTGGAGATCAGCAGCAGGCACCCCACGTGTAATGGGCTGGGCTGGAGCACTGGTGTGGTTGGTTCTTGTTGTGTTTGAGTTGGAGTATGTAAAGGGCTGGAAGGAAATTGACTCCACTTAGTCTCTTGTTCTGGCAGAGGAAGCCCACTGCTGTGGGTTTATCACGGATTGAGAGGCAGAAAGAAACTTGAGCAATCAAAGGCCTCCTGGAGACTTGGACTTGGCAACCTCCTGAATGGCTCCATTTGTCCCCTTTGCTTGCCAAACTGCCTTGATGCTGAGAGTGGCGAGGATGACAACAGAAGGCCTAGATGCTTCCCTTCCTCTCCGATCCCCTCACCAACTGTCATCCAAATCCATGTCCTCCTCTTCCTTTTATTCTGAACAGTTTCAGGTCTGGGGTTCTGGCACTGATCACCGCTTCGGGGCTAACCATTTTGAGGAGAGTAAGCTGCAGCCACACAGGGTTGAGATGGTGTTTTCCCCTGCCCACCAGCCTGGGTCCTGGCCTTTGGGCTTTGTGCATATTCCATAATTTCCAGGGCTTGTGCTTCCCCCTGCCCCCTGCATTCATCATGGCATGAAAAGGGTTAGTGGGTTCAGGAGGGTAGGGTCTTCCTGGGATCCAGCAAGCTGCCTCAGGAGCACTCCCTTCCCTTGCCATGCTCACACTGCCCACACAGGATAAAGTGGTGTGTTTTTCTTCTCTGTGGGTCATGAAGAGCCATTTCCCATTTGTACTTCCAGACCCAGGAGTAGTGCTAGGGAGAAGGCAAAAAAAGATGATGATTCCTGTCTACATTGATGGCTGCCTTGTCTGGTATCTCTCGCCACTTTATTGAAGCCCTGCACAGGCATAGCTTTCTATTTAAGTGGGGACACTCGGTTCCAGAGACATGGCCAGTGAACCCCAGGTCACATAACAGGGCAAGGGACTGAACACTGCCATGTGACAGATGGCTATCCCAGCAGCTGGACTGGCTTTCTTCTTGCCATAACCTTTGGAGGGATCTGTACTCTTTTACCTTCTGTTCCCTGGCTTGCATCCTCACCCCACTTCTCCTGCAGAGCCTGGCTGATCTCTAGGTTGCTAGGGAAATGTCCTAGATCCCTCAAAGGACCTTTGTCATATTCTCTCATTTATGTTTCCACTCCTTCTCCAGCCTTTGAGTTGGCAGCATTTTGAGAGGCTCCTTGGTCTGCCAAGGCAGCCAAAAGATATGTAGGCTTCCTAGTGTCATTTGATCTTGGAGCCAAACTTGTTAGAGAGGAGAAGGCAGCTCTGGTTGCTGGTGGTGATTGGAGCAGTCCATGACGCTTCCAACAGCTGCAGGTCTAGCTGGAACCCTCAGCTCAGTTTTGGTCAGATCATGCAACTTGTAAGGAAGTGAGCAGATAGGGACTTTTCACTGAAGCCCTGTGCCCTAATCTGGGGCAGTAGGGTGAGGATCATGCTGCCTTAGAACATGTCACTGGTGTTCTTTTCTGATGCCATATTGACATGCTTACTTACCATTCTCATCTCAGTCACATGCCAGGGGATATGCTCCAACACAACTGGAGCAAGGATAAGGGATATCGGCCACCTCATGTTTAGGAGGAACTTGGACAATACGGATAAAGCAAGAAATAAGATTACTGATGGATATTCTCACTGGAGAGACCAAACAAGACTCGTCAGCAAGTGTCTGTGCTGTTGACTTGCCTGGTCTAGATTTTCTGTGTAGTTTCATTGAGAAAGAGGACAAAGCCATGTGACCTATGGAGAAGGGTTGAGGTAGCTTTGGGGATGCAGGAAGTTAGAGACAGGTTCTATACATGCCCACATGGAGTTGAAATGGACACATGCATTTCAGTCAAAGGAGGTATTTAAAAAAACTTCCTACAGAAGATTGTAACCAGTGGTTGCTCACAATGTAAGCTTCTTCAGGATCTCCATTCTGCCATTATCTTCTATTGCCCTTGCTTCCTTTTGGAGGAAGATTTGACCAACGTGGAGTTTTTGAAGATCCTATAATGTCTCCCAGGGATGTACCAGAGTACCAGAGACTAGGTAGCTTGAGACAGAAATAGACTGTCTTACCGTTGTAGAAGATAGAAGTCTGAGGTCCAAATGTCAGTGGGACCTTGCTTTCTTTGTGCTGTCAAAGACTCAGATGAGCTGATAACTGAGCTCACATGGGCAGGATCTTCCCTGTAGGAGGTCATGGTTGTCTTAGACATGATAGGGAGGGAAGCATCCTCCCTAGTACAGGCTGATGAAAACTTCTGTAGCCAGAGCACCAGGGCAAGAGGGAGAAGGAAGGCAGCTAACTAAGGGTGTTAGACTTTGTGTCACATCCAGTTCTGAGGCTGGGGTAGAGAAAGGTCTTGACCTGCTCCCGGATGAGTGTGGCAGAGCTGTGCACAGGTGGTTACAAAGCAATGTCACAGATACTGACAACAATGGCTGGTGGCATGCTAGGTCATGAAGAGAAAACTAAAAGATAGGCTCTGCCTAGTGATCCTGGGGAGGCAGGAGAGGCGCAGCCTGTTGGCCTTTGCTCTGACATGATGCAGAGGAGTCCAGGCAAGAATGAGGAGATGTCTCACCCTAAGGAGACTCTTCCTTCTTCTCTCTGGCTTCTCTGAGCATCAGGCTAGGGTAGGGGTCATCGGATACACTTTGAGTTGGGAAGAGCAAAGAGTTCCAGGATTTGGGCAACATTTTCCAAGGCTCTAGGTGTCAGGAAGTGGAACCTGGTTCCCTGCCCTGGTCCTGGATATGGTTTACCAGCACAGTCCCTCCCTCCTCTCTGATTTTCTGACAGCATGATTCAGTTAGACAGCATTGCCAGTATTTTCTTTGAGTCCCTTTTACTCATTTGTCTCTGAACTTTAGTTTTGCTCTTTTTTTTGAGACAGCTTTCACTATTCCTGGCTGACCTGGAACTCACCATGTGGCTCAGGCCTCAAACTTGTGATAACACCCCTGCGTTAACCCTCTAAGTTCTGGTATTATTGGTACATGGCTTTCTTAAATTGTGCTATGCCCGGCTCCATAGGCCTCCCTTCACTTTCTACTCCCTCCCTTTCCTGGCTTCCTCAGGTTCTAGGATCTGCAGTGTGGAGCTTCCGTGCCCCAGGCAGTGTGGAGGAGGCTGGAGCAGGCTGCCAGACTAAACTGTTTCCTCCTTGGGTCTTTTCCCGACACCAGGTCCCGCCTGGCAGACTTCCACGCCAACTGTCGAGCCTCCTACCGGACAGTCACCAGTTGCCCTGCGGACAACTATCAGGCGTGTCTTGGCTCCTATGCTGGCATGATTGGTAAGACCTCCTTGCCTTTTCTGTGCATTCAGTCATTTCACTTCCCCCATCCCCTTCTGCAACCTCACTGGGGTGGGAGTTGCTGCAGCCCAAGGTCGGCAGAAGTGACTGACATCACAACCTTGCTCATGGCACATTCAGACAGAGCATCTAGGGGAAAGCAGAGGGAGACCACCTTCTTATCAGGAGGGGCCATCTTTCTTTGTTACAGAGCTTTGGAAATTAAGCTACAGCCTTCTAGGTACTGCTAATCAGTCATTGTGAGCTCTTATTTGGAGCTTTCACTAAAGAGTTGTTGCTATTTCTATTTCACAGGCAAGGAAACTGATGCTCAAGAGAAACTGAGTTCCTTGGCCAGGTTTCCTTAGTTGGTATATGCCAGCATTAAGATCCAGCCTAGGATGGGAGCCTTCAGCTCTTTGAATCCAGAAGAATCACTGCATGTTTGTATGACAGAAAGCAAGGGAAACTGAAGGCTGGGTTGGAGCTGCTGGGGTCTTTTCTGTTCTCCTGATGACACAGAGGCTGGTGGTTCTCTAGGCCTGTGGCCTTTTTGTTCCTGCTGACCCCAGGGGTAATTGTGCTCAGAGTTAGGGTTGTAAGTTGGGGTATCTGTGTTATTTTTTGGGAGGGGACACAGGTGAGAAGGCAAGCATGAGCCTTTGTCCTACTGTGCCTATTCATCTTCTTTTCCTTCCCTTTCTCCCTCCCAGGGTTTGATATGACGCCCAACTATGTGGACTCCAGCCCCACTGGCATCGTGGTGTCTCCCTGGTGCAATTGTCGTGGTAGTGGTAACATGGAAGAAGAGTGTGAGAAGTTCCTCAGGGACTTCACAGAAAACCCATGCCTCCGTAAGTCTGGGAAAACTTTCTCATGCCTTACGTCCCTTCTGTCTCCTACCTGGCATACATTTCTGCTACCTGGGAGGGAAGCTGCCCTGGTCCTTTTCCTCTCATCTTGGTGGGATCTGCACCATGTAGGGCTTTCTACAGAGACCTGTAGTGTTGAGCTCTCGTATATTTCATACCAGAACTGCTGGTAGGCTGCCTGAGTCTACCATCAGAGTCTGTAGGCTCATGGAAAGTCAAGACAGAAGGATGTTAGTTGGCTGTTATGACAGCATCAGCCAGTTTCCCTTGGGGATTGAGTCTCATGAGGACCACAGGCACCCTTTCCATGTAGTGGCTCTTTCCTCTTAGAATTGGTGACTTTTTTAAAAAAAGATATTTAACTGCTTGTCCAAAGGCAAGGAGAAGAAGTCATAGTCAAATCAAATCCATCCTGCCTTTGGCCTTTGCTGCCTGACATCCCTTGATGATTATACCACCTGTAATCTCTTCCTTCTCTCTTTCTCCTTTCTTCCTTTTGTTCATCTACATTTTTTCTTTCCCTTTTGTCTGACATCGGGGATTCAGAGATAGATTCCAGTGCCTGTCATTAAAAGACATGTGGCTAGATAAGGTAAACTGAGGAGTCATTTGTAATCCTAGTGCAGATAGAAGCTGTAGGGTAAATCTCTCTATGGCGTCAGAGTTCAAATACCCAAGTCCTTCTGGACTCAAGGCTTCTCAGAGGCTGTATCTCCTGAGGATATCTGGGTATTAGTCAGTCATATTACTATGACTATGGCTATGATAGTCTATTCTGACAGAGTTTCAGGGCTCTCTGAAAGAACATAGACTGATGAAGAGGTTGCAGAGAGCCTTGTCACATAGCCCTGAAGGTGACCAGAGTGGCATGTGCTTGGACTGGAACATAGCCATACTCCCCCTGCACATCTGAAGGCATTTGGGTTTTCTTGCCTGAAAGTCATAGTGGTGAGTGTTAGGATCCAGCCCAACCTAGCTGTGGTGTAGATGTGATAGTGGTTATAGATATGACTTTGATGGGTAACCTAGCACTGAGACTCCAATACTATAGCAGATGCCTTAGGAAGAAGACAGTGATGACTAGGGGGTAGCAACTAGAGGTAGAATCATGGATGACCGCGAGGTGGGCTTAGCTGACTGCCCGTGGGTGGGTAGGGAGGCACCATGGCCTACTGCCTCCTCAGGTTCTGCTTTGGAAGACTTAGATACAGAAGACACCTCTAGGACTGGCAACACAGGGGTCAGAAGCATTGTTGGTTATAGGAAGGTATGCATATCTACTAGGAAACGTGATGACTTTGGATGTGGAGATTTCTGTAGGTACTTGTTGAATTTTAAGGATGATTTTGTCCCTGACTAGCGGATTAGTGTTAGTTGGTGGTATGGATGGGGGAGGGGAGCTGTCCAGAAAAAGTCGGTTATGTGGAGAGGGAGAATGACTGAGTCTAAGGTAGGGATCAGGTCGTACCTGAGTTAGCAAATAGCTGGAAGAGCCCATGCCTAGAAAGCTGAGGATGGGGCCTCCTGTGAGACAGATCTTCAGTGCTGACCATCAAGATGTTTCTGCCATTACAGCCTGGTCAAGTGTCTCTGGAGTTCATGGCTCCACTCTCCACACATTCTCATCGTGTCACTTTCCTTACATTTTGATTTTTTTTGTCTTTTCTAGCTTTCCTCTTCTATTTTCCTCACCAACTGGGAGATCATTTTAAGTCTGAAAGGAGCTTTAGCCAAGTCAAATTTTAATATGCCACCATCCTGGGCTCTTTTGGGAGGGCAGTAGTTAGGAAGAAAGTTGAGCCAGAAATGATTGGAATGGGTTCTGATTTTGTTGTTTTTATCTGTCCTCTCTCCAGGAAATGCCATTCAGGCCTTTGGAAACGGTACAGATGTGAACATGGCTCCCAAAGGCCCCACATTCCCAGCTACCCAGGCCCCTCGGGTGGAAAAAACCCCTTCATTGCCAGATGACCTCAGTGATAGCACCAGCCTGGGGACCAGCGTCATTACCACATGCACATCTATCCAGGTGAGGGGTGTGCCTCTGAAGCTTGGGAGCTGGAGTTTGTTATGATTCACGATCTTGAGACACGCACCGTGGTGTCAAACATGATATGAGAAAACATGAAGGAACACTGAAGGTTCCTTGAGATTAGGAGCCTAATGGCCAGGAAGTTGGGAAAGAACATTTTTTTTTAAACCTTTTCATTCATTTAGTCATTTTTATTTGCAAATATGAAAACACTTGTTACATAACAGTATTGAATTAGACATACTGGGGCACAAGAGAAATGTAATAGTTACCGTACAGCTACTGTCTGATAACTATCAGCTAGTGTTCTGCTAATCCTTATCTCATTGAATTCACAATAAGGTGACAATATTCTTATTGAACATTCAAGAAACTGATCCAGAAGTATTAGATAATCATGCATCTGACTTTTGTTGGCATGCACTTTCAAACCTTCATCTGATTCTAAGACTTATAGTATCAATTGGATTGCTCATCCATTAATCCATCCATCCATCTATGCAATGTACAGACCCAGTGTATACTGGCTTTTATATGAGCTTCTAGGGAAACATTGGTGAATGAGGTTGATGTTGTTCTGGGTTGTACAGTGTGCTGGCTAGATTTATGCCAACTTGACACAAACTATAGTCATCTAAGAGGAAGAAACCTCACTTGAGAAAATGCCTCTATAAGATCATGCTGTGTGTCAGCCTGTAGAGCATTTTCTTGATCAGTGTGGGAGGGCACAGTCCATTGTGGGTGGCGCCATCCCCAGGCTGGTGGTCCTGGGTTCTATAAGAAAGCAGGCTGAGCAAGCCATAGAGGGCAAACAGCACCCCTCCATGACTTCCGCATCAGCATCTGCCTCCAGGTTCCTGGCCTGTTTGAATTCCTGTCCTGACTTGATGCACTACAATGTGGAAGTGTAAGTCAAATAAACTCTTTCCTCCCCAACTTGCTTTTTGGTCATGATGTTTCATCACAGCAATAGAAACCCTAACAATGAAGATATGCAGTCATTATGGGCTTGAAGGTCAAATAATGACATCCTTCACTGTAATAGCTTGTCTGCTAAAGAGGTTGATCCTAAACATGTCAGATGCCTTCTTACACAGATGCAGATGCACACACAGACCTACAGACACACAGACATAAAAACACATACATACACACAACACGTACACAGGCACACACAAACACCTAGAACAATATATTTGGAAGGAGATCTAGTCCGGAAAGTCAAAGTGAGCAGAAGGAAAACAGTGAGGTGTGGGTAGAAAGTTAGGAGGTGTTTCAGGCAGGAGCTGACAGTGACTGGCTGAATACATTGCTAGGATCTGGAAAACATGAGCAGGGGCACACACGGCCTACTAGAAGGTTTGGGAGGACCTGAGATGGTAGGCGGTGGTCTTCTCCAATCAGTAGAATGTAACACTCATAGCACCAGGAGGAGAACTTGAACAGGTTCCTCCCATCAAATCATAGCTCTGTGCTGGTGACCCTCGTGGTTAGGGAGCCACTGTTCCTTCTATTCCTTGCTGGGGTCTCATTATCAGTGACAGTCGCCTTTAATTTTATTTTTTTTCTTCACAGTTTATTCATTATATATCCCCATTGAAGCCCCCTCCCTCAGCTCCCCCAGTCCTACCCTCCCTCTCTCTTCCCCTCATCCCTTTCCCCTAGTCCACTGAAAGGGGGAGTTCTCCACTATTGCCATCTGCCCAGCTTGTTAAGTCTCATCAGAACTGCTTGGATCCTCTTCCTCCATGGCCTGGCAGGACTGCAACATTAGGGGCGAGTGATCAGAGGGCAGTCGTGGCATACACTCACTAATAAGCGGATATTAGCCGTATAATATAGGACAGCCATCTACAGACCTAAAGAAGCTAAACACTAAGGAGGACCCTAGGGAGGATGCTTAAATCTCATTCAGAATGGCAAACAGGATAGAGACCAGAAGTGGTGGAAGAGAGGAAACAGGATGAGAGTCTACTATAGAGGATCCTCTGAAAAGATTCACCCAACAAGGGATCAAACCAGATGCTGAGACTCAGGGCCAAACTTTGGGCAGAGCACAGGAAGAGAGGGGTGGGATTAGAGAAACATATAGGGGACAGGAACCCCACAAGGAGAACAAGAAAATTAAAAGACAGTCGCCTTTAAATGCCTTCAGTCACAGCTTTCCTGTTACTTACTTCCTCCATTAAGCCATCTTCCCCTGTTTGGGTGGAGTAAGCAATGTCACCTTTGGCTATCTCCTAATTACACTATGCATACCTGAATGACTGCCAAGAGTGAGCTCAGGTCCCCATTCCACAGACAGTGTCAGCTCAATTTCATGCTAACATGGTCTACCTGCCAGATGACTAGGCTCAGGCAAGATTCACCTGTTCTTCTATGCCTTACATGACCCCAGAGGGTATCCTTGATCCCAAGCTTCTCAGGGACAGCTGGCCTGTGGAGGAGCAACATTAGCTATACGGTTCCCTCATGGGCATGGAGAAGTTCAGGGCTGTGGCCTGAGTCCTCACCCAAGACTCTCTAGTGCCTAGTAACTTCATCTCATTATTTCTTCTTAGGAAAATTAACTCTTTACGTATTGATCAATCAATTGTTGTTATTTGTATGTGATGTGTATACACAGGGGCACCAGCCACGACATATATGTAGAGGTCAAAGGACAACTTTGTGGAGTCCATTTTCTCCTTCCACCACTGTGTAGGTTCCTGGGGCTGAAACCCAGGTTGACAGGTTTGCACAGTAAGAACCTTTACTTGCTATGTCATCTCATGGACACTCCTATTCTTAGTTGTTTTGTTTGTGTCTTTGGTTGCTAAAATACCCTTGCTTAGTTTTTTTTCCCCCAGTACAACTTGGACTTTCAAAGTCTCCGGCCTGGAGGGCTTGTCTTAATCTTGATTTGTTTCCAGGGGAGATGATGGATAAGCTGTAAGAGATGATGTGGAAATGCATTATATACTGAGGCACGTAGCCCAAAGACAGGGATTAGGAAGCTCTGGGATGGGTTGGGGGAGAGGGAGGCTTCTTAACAAGTGGTTCTTGCAAGCCTACCCCCAGGATTGTCAACCTGGCACCCACTGACTAAGTCACTGAACAGGATATCAGGGAGAGCCAGTCTAGATGACAAGGAGGAAAACCAGGTACTTAGAAGAGACCTGCACAGCGTTCCTTTGAGTTCCTGCTCAGATCTGTAAGAAGAATGCCTCTGAATCACTGATTACCATTTTTATTGGGAAACCCCTTTTCAGCCATGTCAAGCTGTCCTGGCTGAGCTGAGGGTTGTCCTGGGGGCTCTGTTGTTTCTTCTCCCCCACGCCCCTCTCCTGTCTATCACTGCTAATTTGCTGTATTTCTTTTTGTCATTTAAAAAATTATTATCATTTATTACAGTTTATTCAATTTGTATCCCAGCTGTGGCTCCCTCCCTTGCCTCCTCCCAATCCTACCCGCCCTCCCTTTTCTCTCCCATACCCCCCCCCCCTAGTCTACTAATAGGGGAGGTCCTCCTCCCCTTCTATTTGACCCTAGGTTATCAGATCTCATCAGGACTGGTTGCATTGTCTTCCTCTGTGGCCTGGCAAGGCTGTACCCCCCAAGCAGAGGTGATCAGAGAGCCTGCCACTGAGTTCATTGCCAGAGAAAGTCCCTGATCCCCTTACTAGGGACCCCCTTGAAGACTGAGTCTATGGGCAACATCTGAGCAGGGTGTTAGGTCCTCTCCAGGCATTGTCCTTGGTTGGGGTATCACTCTCTTCAGGGCCCCAGGGCTCAGTTTGTGGTATTTCTATCTGATGGTCTCTTTGGTGGTCCTGATGGTACCCTTGAAAGTTCAGCAACCATGACTACAGAAACAATCCCTGAGTGAAGACAAACGGCAAACTCAGTCAGAGTTGGGGGGAAACTACTTGCTTCAAAGTACAGGTTGGAAGAGAACAAGGTCTTGTTTCTTATCTTCCCTCATCTATCTTTCTTTCCTTGGGGGAAATCCAAGGGGCTCCTTTAGATAACAGCCTGATAGGGGACCCAATGAGTAGGTCTAGATGTTAAGATTGCAAGGATCCTTTAACATCTCTTTCCTGCATTGAAGGGTGGCCAATAACATGTTTGTGGCTACATGGCTGCTTGGTGGTTGAGCAGAGCCAGGACCTAGGCCTCTTGTTGCCTTGTGCTTTCCCTCTCTCTCTGCTCTGCACAAAGAGTGGATGTGGGGTTGAAAGCTCTTGTTCTTATTGAGGGCATTCTGGACTGGGGTGCAGAATGTTGTACAGCATAGGGGAGTACTGAGCTGGTACTTCATCCTGTCTTTGAGGTAGCTTCAGGTTGTTTCATAGACGCAACCTAACAGTGGCCCCTTTATGAGGCTTATGATATATTCTGAGGTTGTCTCCAGCCTCAGGTTCTGTCCATATCTGAGCCTTGTGTGCATCTCCTTGCCCTTCCCTCCACCCTGCTGAAATCTGGCTGGGATCCAGGCCAGTCTTAGATAACCAAGGTCTTTGTTTCTGAAGTCTGAGGCAGGAGGCTGCCTGTCACATCTTGGACAATTGAGAAGATTTTAACACCCTCACCTGATGAGTGAACCAGACATTTCAAGCAGCAGTATTTTTTTTTTCTCTTCACTCACCTCATCCTTTTACTGTATGGGTCCCTCTCCCAGGCCCATTGGTACTCGAGCATGGGACTGGAATTCACATTGGCATATGGCTTCATTTATTCAATAGAAATTCTAACTGCATGTTACTCTGTCCTGGCCACTGAGGCTGAGAATCTTAATCAAGCAAAACCCTGTTCCTCATAGCAGAGGGATAGACTAGAGACTCAGATGATTGATCTGCTGGGGTTTAGGGTAGGAGGGCTTGCCTCATATGGTAGTGAAAGCTGAGGACCAGCCAGCAAGGGAAAACCTGCTGCCAGGCCTGGAAGGATTAGAAGGGCATTGAGTACATGGTTTGGAGTAAACAAGGGTGTGGTAGGCAGAGGGAACAGCCAAGCTGATGACTTAGGGTATTTGAATCTTGTCTCTGTGCCATATGCAGCCCTGTAGGCACCCATGACAACCATTCTGGCTGCAAAAGCCTAATATGGCTGCCACTAGTCCTTTACTGAAAATACTTACAGACCCATGGCTTTGACCTGGAAGAAATACAGGTGTTAGTTTGGCAGGAGAGGGAGTGCTGTGTGTGGTGGGGCGGGTCCTGTATATGTGGAATAGGCAGAAAGTGATGAGCAGTGAATCTTGATAAATTTTGGCTGGGAGGAATGTGGGAAATGCTTGCAGTCAAGGTTGTAGGAGTTAATCTGACAGCAGGTAGATAGGGGCAAGGGCACGATACAGAGTCAGGGAGCCCGTTGGGAGATTCTTGTGATTCTCATATTCACGGGCTTGAAAAGAGAGAGAATACAAGTGTGAGAGAAGGCCAAGGGCTTAAGGTTGGGGATGGGCCCTAGAACGGGAGTAAGGGTGCAGGAGGGAGCTGGCTCGCTCTGCTTTCCCAGCAGGCTACTGCTGGGCCAAAGTCACTAGTGTGTGAGCCATGCCAGAGAGACTCTTGGGAGTTCAGCTTGGCTTTGGGAGGCAGCATGGGAAATTCCTTCTAACTTCCTGGGCAAAAAGGACCTCCCTGGGAAAAGGTTCTAGAAGGATGAAACTTGCAAGTATGTGTCACTTACACCCGATTTTCCTTTCATGCTTCTGGTGGCCTTCAGGAGTTAGCTTTTCCCACAAAGCTCTCTGTCTCACCTCCATGCAGTAAGAGTAGTTGTTGGAAATGCTATATCCTGTCTTAGCAGCCTGGGACTGTGTTCTCAGGGATATCAACAACCCACAGTCTGTGATCCTGCCTTATGAGAGGTTCTGAGCAGGGAAGGAGCATATCTCAGAGCAACTAAGGACAGCAATTTTTCTGTGTGTGTGTGGGAGAGAAAGAGAGAGAGACAGAGAGAGATAGAGATATACATATATATATATATATTTGGACAGGACTGGCACCCTCTTGGGATTAAGGCTGTCCAGATACCCTTGTGTATAGGCTTAATTTTCTGATTCTGTATGAGCCCTTTCAAGGCAGGGATGATAGTCCCCTTTTTTTCCTGCCTTTATTTATTTTTATGTGTATGTGTCTGTGTCTGTGCCCTGTCACAAATGTAGATATCAGAGGACAACATGTAAGAGTTAGTTCTCTCTTTCGAACATGGGGTTTAGGGGATCAAACTCAGGTTTAGACTTTGTGGCAAGTACCCTTTCCTGACATCTCCTGAGCCCCAGGGAAAGAAGCAGAGAAAGAAGAAATCCCAGTCTGTCAGGGAGGGAGGGAGGCAGCGGGCATATGTTCTGTGTTCTGGCCTGAGGTAGTAGAACCTTCATCTCTCTGCTCCTCACCCCCATGTGCCACTTTTAGAAAAGCCAGGCTTTCCTCCCCCCACACCCTCTCACTGCTGTTTTGTGTGACTAGAACTGGGTGGAGAGGTCTTGGGTTAGCTGTTGGAGGTCACTGTAGCCATTTGCTATCTACACTGTTTTCTGGAATCAAGAGGGCAGAGATTTTTCTAGGCTTTCCCTCCAGGATTGACATTGCACAGAGTGGATGGAGGAGTTCTTAGAGAGAGCCTAGCCGGATGCTGTCCTGAGTCACTTTCCGTCAGTGGCCTCAGTCTGCAGGCTACTTAAGTTGCACCCGCTGACCTTGAGGTGTCACTTGGGTGCTTGGCTCCTGAGTTTTGGTTCTGGGTACAAAGCTACTTGGTGCTTGTCATGCTTTGTGTGGTGAACAAGCAATCTTGAGATCTATGGGGAACATGTCCCAAGTCCCACACGAACACCACAGTATCTTAGTTGGGTGTGTACATCTGTCTAGGTTATTTCATAGCTGAGAAAACTGGGTTCATTATCTTGGGCAATTTATCTTGGGCAATCAGCAGAACCAAGGCTTGAGCCCAGGACTCTGGCTTCTTGGTTGTCTACTTTTTATTCTATTCCAGATCACCCTTCTCTGCTACTTTGCCTGGGGCTCATGAGATGTTTCAGCAGGAAAGGATACTTGCCACAAAGTCTAGTAACCTGAGTTTGATCCCTCAAACCCCGCAGTAGAAAGAGAGAAATGACTCTTACAAGTTGTTTTCTGAGTTTGTGACATGGCGCAGATACAAATACATAAAAATAAACAAAGGCAAAAAAAAAAAAAAAAAAAGACCGTAATTCCTGCCTCAAAAGGGTTCATGCAGATTCAGAAAAATAAGCCTCTACACAAGTGTGTCTGGGCAAGCAAGTCCTCAAGTAGACAGCGAAAAGGACTGGGCAGTTAGAGAGTTCTAGAACTAGATCTTGCAGATCATGAGCAGCGGGGGCAGATCTAGCTTCTCACAGCCTGGAGAACTACAGTCCTTGGTTCTGAAGGATGTTTCTCTCTGGTTGTGTGAAGCTTCTGGGTCCTGATCAGTCAGGGGAGGAATGCAGGCCTAGGTCAGGGCCCTAGAGAGTACACGTGTTCAGATCCTATCTCCGTGTTTCTGAATGAGCCAGAGGGTGAGGTTCTAGCTTGAGGCCTGGGAACATTCTTAGATTTTCCCTGTGGTTGGATCATCTTGGTGTAGAATCCTGTATGGCCATCCGTGTGCAAGTCGAGGGGCCTGCATGGGCTGCCCGAGCTTCTGTCTAGTCACAGAGTGTTGTGGCTGCCCCCCCTTAGCTAATTGGTTAGCAGAGTTGTTCTCTCAGACCTTATTTTCCTTAAAGCAATAGACTACTTTAAACCAATCTTATATGTAACTCTAAAATACATTAATAAAACAAAGACAGGGTACCATTGATTGGGATGAGACGAGGACCTTGAATCCTACGGGACTCTCTGACTCTGAGACTTATATGGATTCCATATTTAGTGAACGTTGAAGGCGGGGAGGAGGGCACAGGACTAAGCCAGGGATCCCTGAAGGCAGGCCAGGCTTGCCACACCTGATAATTAAAATAGAAAGTGATGCTGGGTGCAAGTAGATTCTTGGTGGTACACGGGGAAGACACATGTGACATGCTGAGGATTAGGCTAGGGGAGGGTGCCAGGTGGGAGACTGTGAAGACAGTAGAGTCTCTAAGATGAGAGGCAAGTCCTCCCTGCAGTGGCTGCCCAGAGTGTGGCTAGAGCGGCACCGTGCCTTGAGGAGGAGAAGCCCATCTTTGGGGATTTGAGGCCTGGAGCCCCTGGTCCTCTGAAGAGAATAGCAGTTGGTGGCTTGGTTGGGCCAGATCTTGCCACCTGGGTACACTGGCGCTGTGGTCTTAAGCAGGCTCCTCCTGGCTCTGGATTATTACCGCACTCTCTTGGCCTGGGTTTCAGCATGACAGCTGGGGCCTCACTCAATTGACCAGATGCCCAGGATGATTGGTTGCCTATGGCGTCCAAGAGATTATTGATCAATCTGGCCAAGAACAGTGACTTCTGCATAATTTCTCCGGATTCGTGGGTGCTTCTAGTGGACAGACTGTCCCCACAATTGCTATGAGAACCAAGCTATATTGAAGTCAGGATAGACGTTCCATATCCTCGGTTTGTCCTCATGGGTCTCTAGCACAGTGTCGGTTACAGAGAACTGTGGATTGTGACTATCCTTTTACCACGCCTGCCTTTCTTCTCATCCCCCACTTCATTTTCACATTTCCCACGTGCACACATCTGTTTGGGGTGGGAGTGACCAAGCGCAGTTGACAGACCCCGAACATTAGAGACAGGCATCACTAATCGATCACAGCTCTCTTCTCTCCTGACCTCAGATGGGGGCTCCATGATCTTTTCGTCCACAGCTCTCCAGCAGCAATGGCAAATGATGAGCTGGCACCCACCAGCCATTTTTTTTTCCTCTGTGGCATTTATTCATTTGCGCTTGAATGCGCTTAGTAAAACATTAGCTGAGCTGCTGGTGGGAGCCAAACACTGGGCAAGGAAAGGACATGTTCTTTGTCTTCGGGGAGTCGTGTGTGGTATTTAGAGATATAGATGGCTGTTGACCAGAGAATGCTGCAAACTAGAGGTCAAAGTTTCCTCCAGGAGCCAGGATAAAAATGCTGAGTGTTTCAGAGGGAGCAGGATGATTTGTGCTGGACAAGAACCAGCCCATGCAGTCCATCATATCCCCTGTGCTTAACAGTAAATGACAACACTGGATAAAACCTGGACCCGAACAGTGTGATAACCCGTCATTTCGTCTTTCCCTAGGAGCAAGGACTGAAGGCCAACAACTCCAAAGAGTTAAGCATGTGCTTCACGGAGGTGAGTGAGGGTGCCATGGGGGATGGGTCTTTGAGGCTAGCCCAGAGGATCTGCTGTGGAGGTAAACTTTGAACCCAGAGCCCTTGGGTCAGCTGGACTTCACACCTTACTTGGATGTGAGTGTGAACTCACTCTGCGGGGATGGCAGAGGCTACAGCCGGAGCCTGTGGGTGTCTTCTTGTGACTGACAAGTAGTCACGCTGAACAGAGGCTCTCCCACAAGTCCCTCTAAGACATACGGGTTGAGTACCTGCTTGGCTCTACTCTTGTGATGGTTCCAGGACAGAGAAGTAGAGAAAGCCCCAGACACTTGAAGAAGCCTCTTGCCCAGGAGTAGGAATGACCTGTAGATCCAGGATGATAACTTGGGTGAGAGAAGGGTGGTACAAGATTCTGCAAAAGGGCAAGGGGGGCCTCTGCCAGATGTGTGGGGGTGGGGGGAGAGCACCCTAGTAATCAGGAGCAGGTTGAAGATGGCCTTCTCTTCTCCCTGACAATTATCAGGCCCTTGTGGACCCCGAAGCTTCATCTTTTTGGGGCCTTTTTTTGTTTGTTTGTTTGCTGGCTTTGAAACAGGATCTTACCTTATTGTCCTTACTGGATTTGAACTCATTTTGTATGCAAGGCTAACCTTGAAGTTATAATTTTTCCTACCCCATCTCCTGAATGCTGGGATTGCAAGCTTGTGCTACCATGCCCATTTTCCTTTTCTTCCCTGGGGCACATTCCCCATCCCCAATGTGGGGGCTACCAGCTCATTTACTAAGGACTACTGCCCAGAGCCCTGAGGCTCAGAAGAGAGTAAGGTTATCATTTTCTCCTGTCCAGTTCTCTGGAGGCACAGCTCTGCCCTCAGAGTGCCAGGGAGGGAAGAGAAAGTCTCTGTGTGGCTAGAGAGGCAGGTCCAGAGCAGACAGTTTTCTGGTTTGTTAATTTCTTTGTCTGACCACAGCCTTACTGATGGATTTTTGTTTCCTTTGTATGTGTCTCCTCCTTTGCCATGGATCAGCTCACGACAAATATCAGCCCAGGGAGTAAAAAGGTGATCAAACTTAACTCAGGCTCCAGCAGGTCCAGACTGTCGGCTGCCTTGACTGCCCTCCCACTCCTGATGCTGACCTTGGCCTTGTAGGCCTTTGGAAGCCAGCACAAAAGTTCTTCAAGCAACCCAGATGTGAACTCCCGCCTGACAAAATGGAAACACACAAACACAGACACATGCAGACTTACACAGACACACATACATAAACACACACACACACTTCTCTTGCAAAAACATTTTTTTTCTTTCCCTACATTGTCTCTGAACCTTTCTCCTCCCAAGTTTCTTCTCTGGAGAAGTTTTTCTAAACCAAACAGACAAGCAGGCGGGCAGCCAGAAGCCTGCCCAGAGGTTCCCTGCAAGGGACACCCAGCACCAAGGAGGGCTCAAGGATCTGGAGCGACTCTTTTCTCTTTACTGGTGTTTTCTCTCTGGACCAGACGAGATTCTGCTGTGGAAGGGACTTTGCTGTGTCTGGTGTGGACTGGGGAAAGGACAGTTGCAGCTGCCTACTCTGGGGACCTGCCCAGGCCTCACAGAGAGTCTCAGTCAGCAAGGAAGAGGGCTGGCCACAAGGACCTTGTCACCTCTTCCTCTTGGCTTCTAAGATGGAGGTGGTTTGCTGCCACCCCCAGACCTTATGTGGCCTCGTGGGTCTGAGTCTGGAGTGGGAACCCCCATGGCTGCTCCAGGCCAAGGTGCCTACCATATAGTTGGGGTTGGGAGCTGTTACAGGAGGAAGCTCCTTTGGGGAAGGAGCAAGCCTTGGTAAAGGGCACCAGCTCCAAGGTGCACCTTCCTTCTTCATGCCAGGAATCTTGAAGTCAAAGAGAAATGATCCTCTGTTGGCTTTTTTTTGTGGGTTTTCTTTTTTTTGTGTGTGTGTGGGTCCATTTGGTGGGTCTCCCTTGGGAGAAGGCTGTTGAGTGGGGCTGGGGAGACCCTAGCTGGACGTGTATCCCTAACACTCTGCTGGGCTCCCAAGACTGCCCCTTCTCTCTTCTCCTGTTTCTACTTTCTCTTTCCTTATTTCTGAGACATCCATCCACTGTCTATACATACTAGGCCTCCTTTCTCAACATATGTGTATATCCATATATCCTGTGATTTTTCTCTTTCTTTCATTTTTTTAAGAAACAAAACTATGGAAATAATACCCTACAGATGAGCGAAAATGTATTATTGTAAAATTTATTTTTTTTAATAATGTTGTCTATGATGGGAAGAAAGGAACCAGGCCTCCTGAGCTCTGGTCCAGTTGGGCTGATGGGGCTGTGGCCGGGGACTCCCGATTGCATTCACTTTTAACTGAGCTCCAATAAATGTACTAGGAAGCGAGTTGCCTTGTGCCTCACTCCTATGTGACTCCACCTATGCCTTGTTCTTGGCCCAGTGCCATCTACTGAATGCTTACCTGAGGGGTGTTTGTATATATGTGTATGTGTGTCCTAGCATGTGTGCATGCAATGACAGATCAGGCCCACATGTCTGGGTGTGGTGATAGATGGAACTCACATAGGATGCGTGTGTGTGTGTGTGTGTGTGTGTGTGTGTGTGTTTAACCTGGTGGGTCTGAGGTCCATGGCTGTGTTGAGTCTGTGGGGTCTTGTCCCCTCCTGCCTGACCTTCCCCTTCAGTGCTCATGGCTGTTGCTGTAAGGTTGGAAGGGAATGCAGACAGAAGCGGGTGGGAGAATTGAGAGAGACACTCTGCCATCGGTCCTAGGTTATGCTTTTGTTTTTAAGCGGCCTGAGTGGCCCTGTCTACCTTATATATGAAATGGAGTGGTGTCTCCTTAGGATTTCCAGTCTATAGAAAGATAGATCTTAGTGTTTGGGAACTGGGGTACAAAAGAGCAGTTTTTCCCTTTTCTCTATCTTTTTCTTCCATCTTTCCATCTAGTTGTATACTGGGACACATTTACATATGCATCATATATATGTAATGTATGTATATATACATACATACACACACATATATGTAAATGTGTGACATGAGTAGGATGGAGATGGAAAGACTAGCCTACGTCCTCAGGGCTGCCTATGATCCTGCCTTGTCACCCTATTGGGTAATACCACTTTTCAGTTTCTCAGTCCTGGTTCTGCTCAAATGGCTCTTACTGATCGGACAAATGTTGGTAACATCTGTTCACAACTGGCATGTTTTGCTCGAGCTTCAGCCTGAAGGAAGGACAGTGGGCCAGCCAGCCCTCTTCCCTGCCTCCCCTGCCTTACTGGAAGGCCACTTGAGAATATACGGTCCTTGTGACTAGCAAAGGCCACACGAGTTTGGATTTCCTAGAAGGCTCTAGGAAATGTGGGTTCGCAGAGTTGGAAGGGGATCCAAAGAAGGCTGGAACAGAAAGCAGACAACATCTTAGGAGCACTGGGGCCTGGACACTGAGATGGAGGCCGGGGCAGACAAAAGCGAAGCAATGGTAGGACCAGTAACAGGCTGAAGGGACCCGCAGGGAGCAAGTTTAAGTTGCTTTGAGGTTGTCTGGTGATGCGGGTTCCTGTGTGCTTACCTCAGTCACCACCTTATGACGTCAGCTTCCTTAGCTACTGGTTCCTGAACACTCCTCATCCAGGGAATGTGTCTGCCTGCAAGGCTACCACAGCTCAGGCTCCCTATTTGAAGGCCTTGGCAAGTCTGAAGCTACATCTCAGTGCTTCCTCACCTGCTGGGGAACACCTGTCACTGGTAGTTTATACTCAGGCAAGAGCTCGGATGTCAGATTTCTGTTGGCTTTTGCCTCTGGCGGCACCAGGCCAGACTGAAAGTCTGAGGAAGCCTGCAGGAGGGCTCTGAGAAGCTCTGTGTTCATGAGCTCAAGGTTCTGGGCATCATGGGAGCAGTGCTGCTTGTCTCACTCTGACCTTGTGGTAATGTTCCCAGCCGGGTCTTTGCCTTTTGTTGAAACTAGTCACACCCTGCCTTCGCAAGGAAATATACAACTGGTTTCCCAGGGATGGGCTCTCGAGCCTGATTTTGCTGTTTCTTCCTGGAAACAAGCTTTGCACAAGATCTTCAGGCCCTGATGTGTCCAAAAGACCTCTCTGGCAAGATACTGGCAAGCCAGAATGTCCCTCTTCACCTCTGTCATCTTCGGGCTCCCACTAAGGATCACCTGATTGCTGAAATGCCCACTGAGGAGTCCAGCTTCAGCAGTCCACTGCCAGGCCTGCTGATCTCTGGCACTCTGGTTTGATACTCCACTTGCTTACTTTGTTCCAAAACTGCTTCCTTGTATGTGTACATGTGTGTGTATGCATGCATGTATATTTTGGTTATTTTAGCTATGGACTGTCAAATGGCCGAATGAGATAGGCTTTCCTTTGCTCCCAGAAGAGCAAAGTTTCAGGGTTGCCTCCTGACTGGAGAAATTCTTGGTCCAGAATGTTTTAATTTGTGGAGTGTATTTAAGTCAAGCAGCCCCTGCCAAGTGGGCTAGGATGCCAGGGGATAAAACCACATTCCCTGTTAATACAAGCGAATTTATTCATGGCCTGTTTTCCACGCTTACAATTCTCCATGGGGGTTGGTGCTTACCTTCTAAAAATGATTAAAATTTTAAGGAAAAGTCAAAGCCATTTGGAATCCAAAGTGACAAATAAGACAGGTGATATTCTTCATGGTAGGAGGAAGCCATTTGGTCACTTATGGGAAATCTTGTCATCTTGTTTAACCTTGGTAGCCACCTCACCTACAAAGTTATATTAGACAAGCACTCGAGTTGTTCTTTTCCACTCTAAATGAGATCTGAAAGAGATTCAGAGAAGCACAGAGTCGGGCAGAGATGGACAGGAGCCAATTCTCAGGCCAGCACTAAACAACCAGCTTGGTTTTTACTGACCAGTGTGTCTACTGCTCTTTAAGAGACACCACCAATATTCTGGACACAGACTGCGTGTCCAGTTTGCTGAGGGCTGGCTTACATTTTTTTTTTTCTTGACAGGGTTTCTCTGTGTAGCTCTGGCTGTCCTGGAACTCACCTTGTAGTCTTGGCTGGCCTCAAACTTGGAGATCCACCTGCCTCTATCTTCCAATTACTGGGATTAAAGGTGTGTGCTACCACCAACGGGTGGCTTGAAAAGTTTAAGGGATGAGCTGAAAACTTAGCGTCTCTTACACTAAAAGGAGTAAATAAACAAAGATCTTCCCGAAGATGTTAGCAAGGGGCTGGGGAAGATGGCTCATTGCTGTAATGGCTGCCATGCATGCATACAGACCCGAGTTTGGCTCCCCAGAACCCACATTAACTGTGTGTGGTGGTGTAAGCCTGTAAGACAGTGTTGCAGTTGGGAAGACAGGTGGGTCCCCAGAGCTTACTGGCCAGCCTGTTTGGCCAATCAGTGAGTGCCAGGTATGGTGAGAAACCTTATGTCAAAAGATAAGGTGGCAATTGATCAAGGAAGACACCACATTGACCAATGGCCTTCACCCACATCACATACACATGCACCTGTGGACACACACACACACAAACCGTACAGAGCACCAACTCAAGGGGAATGTCATTTACTGCATCCTATATTTTTAATGCCAAGTATGGTTGTATGCTGTACCTTCCTTGGCAGAAGAAGACAATCTTGCATTTCGAAAGGATCGTAATAAAATTATTGAAAACAAAAACCCCGACAGGGAGGAGGTTTTGAAATACGCATATCTAAGATTTTTGCAAATGCTCACGTGTTCCTGTGCAAGATGCTGTTTTGAAATTGTGTAAACTCATCCCTCTGCCCGTCAGGACTCAGGCAGATTAATGCCATGCCCCTGGTGTATATACTGGAGTAAAATGTTCCTACCTCGTCTCAGATACTGGAGGTGACTCCAATTCAGTAGGTAGCACCAGAGGTGTGTTCCAACTGCCCCACCAGGCATTGAGCTTGAATTGAACCACTGTATAGATGACCTGCCCATGCTGGCCCAGAGCTGCCCAGGTAGGGACAGCCACTAGTAGGGGCTTGTTGAACACCCTTGCTGCCCTTTTCAGTATCCTAATCATTTATATGGCTATAGGTTCTAGACCATCAGAAGACAGAGGGCTGAGTGTACCTTAAGAAACCTGCAAGGCAATGGGGAGGGAGTTCTACAGTTTTATGAAATCAAGCATGATGTATACTTGAAAGAAAAGAGAAGGGGAAGGAGGTTGCTTCTCGATGGTGAAGGATCTCGGCCTGAGTTGGGTAAGATACATCAGTATCACAGTTTTAGATTTCCTGGAATAGATTAATGGCTTTTCAAGGAAATGGATTTTGTGGGAAGATGGACCCTTTAGGAACGAAACTGATCATCTGAGATCCTGCTTTCTTGACCTTAGACTGTTCATGTCTTGGGAGGTGATGGTTAAGAGGAAAGAGACTGAATTTGGGACTCAGAGAGATGTGATTTGAATTCTAAATCTGTTACTGACCAACTGGGCCTTCATGCCCTGTCTTTGAATTGTCTCATCTAGGAAATGATGATATCAAGCTGGCTTTCTAGGAATGGTCAGGATTATGTGGGATATTCTGTATGCCTGGCATATAGTGGCCACTAAGCCATGTACTATCTCACCCGAGGGCCAATATCCTGGGCCTCCTTGATTCCCTTAGCACCTGCCTTGATTCCCAGGCTCATCTGCTTGGGGGTCACCTTTGAAGCATCTCCCCTCTCTTCCTTTCTATATACTTAGAAACTTTTCTGGAGTTCCTTGAATAGACAGGGCTCTGACTGTCATTACACTGCAGGGCACTGCTCTTGGAAGCCCTGCCAAATGGCATTGGGAGGGCAGAGAGAGTGGGGAGAGCAGAGAGCAGACATGCTTGTATTATTTGTAAATTACAGTTGATTTGATCTGAGAGTCACTAGGGACAGTGGCCACAGAGTATCCAAATGTCACACTCTCTAGAGTCCTTTGATTGGCTGTCCCTTCTTCAAGCATGAAGGTAGAGCACGGGCTGCCTGGGCAAGTGCCCCAGCTCAGAACTGAGAACAGGAGGCATCAATTAGACACAGAACTGAGCTCCTGGGAAGGTCAGTGCCTACGGGAGATTGACTGCCATGTGGTCCCTCATCAGGCCTGAGGCAAGAGCAGAGATGTCTTTACAAGACCATGGCTCCCGTCAGGGAGGCAAGCCCAGGCTTCCAAATCCAGTTTCTGAGGGCCTGTCTGTGTGCGTTTGCCCCAAGTCTGGCAAGAAGGTAAGCTCTAAAGACATAAAATATCAAAGGATATTTTGTCCTTTAGGAATCTAGGACTTTCTAGATTCAACCTGAGTAAAATCTTGACATCTATTGGCTAGTGACAATAGCTTAACCAGTGAACTTTTGGGTTCCTTAATACTTTCTTTAGATTGTGATAAATCAGTTAATTTTTACATTTTATTTTTATTTATTTATTATTATTTTTTGCACTGGGGATTGAACCTGGGGACTAATGCATGCTAGGCAGGCACAATATCATGGAGTTATATTTAATTAAAGTTATTTTGAACCAGGTTAGGGACTCACTGAATTGCCTAGGTTGGCCCTGAACTTTCTATCCATCTCAGTTTCCCAGGGATATGGGATTTGCTGGACCATGTCACCAAGCTTGGCTAGCATTTTTTTTTTTTCTATGCTGAGCCAGAAAGAAAATATGACAAACTCTGCAGGGCCATGCTATCTTGTCAGCTCTGCTGCTATAGCCCAACAGCTGTCACAGGCACTGTGCCGAACACCAAACTAGGCTATGTGCCAATAAAACTTTATTTACAAAAACAGACATAGGCTTCTTTTGGCTCATGGGCTGTAGTTTGCCAATGCAGAGTGCAAGCTGTCAGTCTAAGGCGGCTGAAACACAAAGTGAATGTTGGCAGGTAGTGGCTGAGATGAGCCTGGGGAGGGGGTGGAGGAAGAAATGAAGTGGGTCAGTTATTTTGGAAAGGGATGTGAACTCACTGGCATGCTGATAATGAAGAAAGCGGGGAGGAGGTGCTAAAGTGGGGCCAGGGGTAAAAGCGAAAAAACAAAACAAAACAAAACAGGAACATGGGTGCTGGGTGCACATAGCACTGGGAGGCTGTTCCATCCCTGTACTGAACATTGGTCCAGATGGGTGAATGGGACTAAAATCCAGCCACACTCAACTCACGCATCTGTGCACCTGCTCTAGGCCTCATGAGAGCAAGAACATCATTTCCTAGTTTGCAAAGGCTTCTGTATGTGCTGGCACTGGACCGACTGCCTATAGCAAGAACAGCTGCTTGTTAGGGATTGGAAGGGAGAAGAGTTGCACTCTCAAAGATGGCTGGGTGTGTCTGCAAGGCTCTCAGCAAGTCACCTCCTGGACCCCAGCTTCTTGGTTTGCCAAGGGAAAGGACAGAGGGCATGCTTGTTTACCAGATTTTCTCCACAATATGGTTCTGAATCTATATCGCTAGCTGCTTCTGAACTCGCTGGGCTACTGCAAAACGACCTGCAAGGGGACAAAACTCGTCTTTCTTTCAGTAAATACTGACATTCTGCTTGGCTGTTTCAATTTTTATTCTACGAGTCTTAAGCTCTGACGGCTGCCACAATGTTCACTGTAGGTATAGGTGACAATTGCACATGTCACTCACTGGCCTCTCCCTCTTCCTTCAGGATGACTTGTCTAAGGAAGCCAACGCTGGGGTCTCGTGGAGCTGAGATCCATCTGAGCCTTCTGAGGCACCTTCCCATGGGGGAGTGCACATTTGAGTCTCTACGTTGGTCTTAAACTACCCAGCAGCCAGAGGTCACACACTCTCTTGCCTGTCGCCCACTCAGAGAGAGTAGGCAGGAGTTTGCACAAGTGAGGTGAGCCTTTGAGTGTCAATCAGGGTGTAGGATCACCTGCAGCCCAAGGGAGGCTTCCAGGAAAAACACTCCTTTGTCTTCAGCCCTCCTCCTCCTTGCTCACAATCCACAGGAGGTCAACAATTAAAGACCTGCTTTCACCCTGTTCCTGTCTGAAAACCCGGAATCCAGCCTGATTGGCTGAAAGAATCTCATGGGATGACACCTGCTGGCTCCATCTATCCTTCACTTTTATCCACCAAGGAAGATGAAAGGGCTTTCTGAGGGACCCCAGCGACCTGAAATTACTCATAATTCTCATTTTGTTAGAAAGATGGCTGAAGATGAAGCGGTTGCAGCAAGGGATCAGCACACAGCACTGCCTTCTGGAAAGGGCGTTTGTAGCATGCAGGGGCTGCTGAACTGACTCTCTCTTTGAAATGGAGGTTTGACCGTGTTGTCAGTTTGAAGTAGTCCAGGGATACTATTGGATTGTAACAATGATGACACCCTAGTTAGCATCTCAAACTTGCCTTTCACTCTCTTTATTGTGTGGGTCTGGGGCAGAGGCAGAAGAGCCCAGGTAATTTGGGGAGTGTTTGTACACACAGCCATCCTTCTTAGGAGGTCCTGCTTTGAGTGGAGAGCTGGATAGAGTGAGCCCTGTAAGACTTGTGCCTCGTTGGGTTTTATCTGGCAGGACAGTACGTCCATATTCCTTAGCATCTGCAATTGAGGTCCCACCTTGCAATGGCCTCCACCTAGACAGCAGGCCTAGCTACTTCCAGATGCCTCTTAGGGAGAGCATAGATTTAGGACCTGGGCCTTTCTGTGTGGGCTCCAGTATCTATAACTTCAAAATAGAATTTGACAGTGGTAGGAATCACAGGACCATCACCTACAGTTGATCAGTTGATTGATTTTTGTAGCAAGATGGCTTGCTCCCAGGAACAATCTGAACAGAGACCTTCCTCCAGAGAGATCCCTCAAGGTTTGCTTGTCACTTGCTTTGTATACCTTGGTAGCTGCTGCACCTTGCTTCTGTCTTTCTGTATCTGCTGTTGTTAGACCAGGCTACCAAATGCTTAGGCATTCCTTATAAGGCTTAGCTCAGCGGGATTGTGGATATGCTGTATGATCAAGTCTCCCTTCTTTGCTGGGTCTTGTTACAGTCAGCTCAGCACAGACTCAGAATGCAATGGTTCTCTTCCTGGGATTCCCTCTTCTGTCTGGTTCCTTTAGAACTTTGTCTGCCTGGCCCTCGGTAGCTCTCTGCTTTCTGCTGGAGGTGTTGTGCTCAGTATTCTTAGGCCTCGGAGAAGTAGTGGCTTTCGTTCTTCCTCTTGGTTGGCTGGGGGAGCATCAACCCAGAATTGGCCGAGTTTTAGTTCGCACTCAACATCCCGTCTTGCTTCCTGCCCACTGTTCATTCCTGCCTTTGGAAGGGAATGGAGTCAAGAGCAGAGTGCCACAGGGTACAAACCAACATGGCAGGCCACTGGCCCCAGCCACATGCCATTCCCAATGATTGCTACGTTTCTCTCAGTATCCAGCCTATTCAAATTTCACTATGTAACATTTGCACCTGTGCAACAATCTGGGGCAAACCCCCCAAAATTTAACTTGAAGTAACCAGAAAATTTCAAGGGAGGTTCACTTAAATGAACAAAAATGGTCTCTGAAGTGAGATCCAACCCTCACAACATCCGATGAGGCCCTCTCTACTCTGGCTCTGGTGACTTTGCTGACCTCTTCCCTACCTATCTGATCTAACTGCTGAGGCTTCTGTACTGGCTGGCGTACACGCTGGAGACCCTCACCTCCTGGCCTTAGCTGTGGCTATGCTATCATCTAGTGTGTTCTCTTATTCATGAGAATGTGATCCCCCCCTCACTTCCTGGGAGTACCACTCCGTGTCAGCTAACTTAAGAGGCCTTCTCTGTCCAGAACAGCGCTCTCTCTTTCCCCGCCCCCCACCTCCCATTTCAGTATTACGAACGCTAACTTCTGAGTGTTAAACCTTTGTCGGACCCCGTATGCACGTGTGTTTGTGTGCAGGCATGTGCTGCTTAATGATAGGGTTGTGTTCTGAGAAATGCATTGAAGGGCCATTTCCTTGTTGTGTGAATGTCACCGAGTGCTGACACTAACCCTACACAGTCTGAGTCACTGGTGATCATGACCTCTGGATACAATCAAGAGCTACAGTTAATCTGGAGCTGAGGGAGGCTGTTGCTGAAGCAACAGGGCATAGAGATTTCTTGTCGACTACTTTGTCCATGGGAGGGATGTGCTCTAAAATGGCAATAAAAGGACGACAAACACAGAAGGCAGCGGCAGTCATTTAGTCTCATTCATCAAATGTTATAGACTGTGCACAATTGTATGTTTTGCATTTTTATACGACTGATGGCACAACGGCTTTGTGCATACCTCAACCACAAGCAGGAGCGATGTACTGCCCTCCGACCATGACTGCTGTTAAATAGGAGGCAGAACTTTCTCAGCTTACTGGAGTCTCATGGTACCTTCATTATCACGTATGTAGTCCATCATTGATTGTCACTGTGCAGTGCAATACTCTGCTGTGTGTGTGTGTGTGTGTTACCCTCTTACACTACAATGTATGTTCCAAGAGGACATGCTTATTTTTTCCCCAGGGTCTATGCTTAGCTTCTGGGACAGGAGCTCTTAACAGAGAAAGAGGCTTCTGTTAATATTTGTTGATTGACTGAAAGAAAGGAAGCACAGGCTGGCATGGAAATCCAGCATAGAGTTCAGATAGCATGTGGAGAGGAGCAGGGAGTCTCAACTAGCCATTTCTTTATTATTGAAACCAGTTCAAAGCCTCTATCTCACCGCAGATTAACACCGGGGCTAAACTAGAAGTCTGGAGTTCTTTTCTATTTTCTCCCACTCTGGAAAATAGCTTTATCTCGTAGGCAGCTGCATGAAAGCATGCAGTCTCGTAGAAAATGATTAATGTGCTTAGAAAACTTTTCTTGTATTTAGAACAAGACAAACTTTTAAGTCTAGCCAGCCAAGCCCCAGTCAGCTTAGACTCAGGATAGGCATGAATTTGGACCAGACCCTCCAGGGTGGGAGGATGTTTGCTGTAAGCTTTGGATACATATTTAGGAAAGATCTGCTGAGTTCTGTTGAGAGCCCCCATTACTAACAAGCTCTCAGCCACCCTATTTCCCCTTCCCATCCCTCTGACCTCGCCTCACCTTCCTACTTAAGACAGTGAAACAAAACATCACATTCCAGGCCAAAACACATGCCTCTCCACGCCTTGTGAATTCCCAAGTGCAGGTGGGGACTAGCCCGGCCCTGGAGCCTCTTTACTCAGTAAATACACTGGCAGGTTAGTGCTGTGCTGGGCCTGGAAGGGTTAAGTTGCCAGTTAGGGAAGAAGGAAACAGTTGGGTTTTATTTACTAATGAGATAGGAGGGGAACACCACATCTTATTTGTTCAGGTTGTGTGATTGAGGAAGGCCATCAGCAGAGGGCTGAGGTACTTGTTAGAAATCACCAGGCCATTATAACTGAGATCAACAGCTGCCTCTTGAAATGGAAAGGAAATAGATACGATCTCAGGAGGACGATCAAAATGAAAGATCTCAACGTGCCTGGTGAACAAACAAAACTTAATAAACAGACTCTTTAGCTGAACAGCCTCCTTATGGTAATGATGGCTCCTGACAGTTGATAATGGGACATGTAAGGTGTCACTTTGGGGCCAAGGGTTGGAAGAGGTAAAGGGGCAAAACAAGTCAGCTGAAGGAAATTTAGGGCTTTTCTCCATGTTTTGAAGACAAAGGCGGGGAGAGGAAGCTCCAGCTCTGTAGCTTTCTGTATTCATCAGCAGGTATGTTCTTGAATGTGTTTGCTGTATTGTGACACTGTGTGGTCCCCTACCTGGCAAGAAGGATTTAAAGATATTGCCTCCTACAGCATCAAAGGCCTGCTCCATGGGGCTGAGGTGGCCATAGGTCTTTTCAGCCTCCTGCAGGCTGTGTGTGCAGTGAGGGAAGAGTGATGGGCTGTGTGGGCACCACTGTGAATGTGCAGACATACAGGCAGAAGCCTCTTGGTGTCAAAGAATTCCTTATGCCTTTGCAATTCTCTGAACCAAAACTTGAGTTCCTTCAGGGAAACTTGTTTGGCTAACAGGCCAAAGTGAAGGCAGCTGGAAAATCCAGACCTGTCCCACCAGGTTATGCCATGCCCCAGCTGTTGGTAGTCCTGATGCCACGATAGGGTCTGGCAGAGGTAGGGAGAAGCCACCCTTCAGATTGATGCTGTCTATGCGCTTGTCCTCCTGCTTCAGGTACAGGTAGAGAGCCTGCCGGTCTGGGCCATCTCTCTTGATGACCCTCTGCAGTTAGTGGAGAGTTTTGCTAAATCTCCTGTTGGCTTTGGAACAATGTCCTTAACTGCTTGCATGTGAACTCAGCGAGGAACCGAAGGGAGAATGGCTGGGGAGACAGAAGCATCTCTGGAAACATCTTGAGGGAGGGCCCTGTCCCTCTCCATCCCAGCAACTTCATTTTTCCTCCTGCTCATGGCAGAGACCTTAAACATTAGGAAAACGTTAGGGAAGGACTAGGGACACTGCATCCTTTCAGAAGGGGTCCAGGATGTGCCTACCCTCTCGGGAATCCTAGGTATGGCCCTCTGTGCTGTCTGGAAGTGGCTACATCTTTGAGGTGGAAATAATCCCAGGTCTCGACAAGTTCTCAGGTGAAACAGCATGTATATAAGTTTCAGGAGCCCCCTGTCCTTAGAGATGGACAAGACCTGCTGAGAGAGTTATCTTCCAGGGGCTCAAGAAAGCAAGGTGCTGGTTTCTTAGCTTTTGGCTGCCTCAGTTTCCTTATTTTTCAAGTAAGTGGTTCTGGGACAAACTGCTCCAGGGAACTTGGAACGCACAGTGGGGCTGAGAGCTGAGAGTGGCGAGCTCACCAGGTAGACCAACTCAGTGTTTACGTGATCTTATGGTCTCAATTTGTTACTAGTGGCACGAACTTTGAAGAGCTGGGGTGTAAATGGGCTAATACATGTGAAGCACCCGCTGCAGGGCCTGCCACATAGCAGGCTTTTAAAACATAGCTTCCGATTTTCTTCGGCATTTAATCTTTCACTGCCTGCTCCTCTGCTTTTCTGCTCAGCTGCTGAGTTAAGTCTGATCACTGGGAAGCCAAGTAGGGATTTATTAGCTGAACTCCCTCCATCAGTGTGTACCTGCAAACATCCCGGCTCCCACTCTTGGTCCTGTTGGAAGACGCTGTAAATCATGGCCATTTCCTGGGAGGCTGCACTGCTTGAAAACCCACTCTGCAGGACACTTTCCATTCCAGGTGGTGTCCCTTCAGTTCTCATATGTGTGCTGATAGACTTAACATGGGAAAAGCCACCATGTTTGAAGTCAGAGCACTTTGGAGCAGATTGTGGTTCCCCTGTGTACTTTGATGCTGGGAAATGCAAATTAAACTTTGGTTCTAGAACTGTAGTGCCCTACCCAACCTCTCTTCACCCATCCTTTTAGCCATCTCCTTTGATTTGACAAGACTGAGAGAGGATTACTTACTTCCATGCCCTTGGCTTGCTTTTAACTGAAACACAGGCTTTCTTTTATTTCCTGTTCACCAACACAAAGTACTCTGTTTATGTTATGTTCTCTCTCTCTCTCTTTTACACACACACACACACACACATGGACACAACTTCAAGTTCCTTGAGGCTAGGGATAGTGTCTTCCAGCTTATGACACCCATCATAAAACATGAAGTATCTGAAATTTATGACGTGTTTAAGAAACACTTGTTGAATCACGAGCTATACGAGTGAACAAATAGTTAAAGAAATCATTTAGCTCTGCTTTCCTGAACAGTTCTCCGTTCCTTTTTCTTCTGTGAGTTTTGATCTTTTATAATAAGTGTAGTGCCCAGCAGGATGGTGCATGCCTGCAATTTTAGCACTTAAAATTCTAGGGCAGGAGGATCAAGAGGCCACCCTGGACTACGTAGCTACAAGTGCCTACCTTTTATTATAAACACAACTTTAAAGCTTTTAGGAATTATTCAGGTGGGATGGTTCATCTTGTCGACTTGACAGGATTTAGAATTGCCTGAGAGAAAGACCTACGGGTGTGTGTGTGTGTGTGTGTGTGTGTGAGGATTTCCAGACACATTTAACAGAGGACTGAATTCTGAATGTAGATAGTACCATCCGATGGGCTGGAGTCTCAAAATGAATTAAAAAGAGAATGTATTTATGCTCACTGATGGTCCATTCGGTGTGACCACACCCCTGGCACCCCTGACACTCTGCCTTCCCCACTGTGATGGACTGTACCTTCCTAGGAAGTGACACAAACCGTCCTATTTTTTTTACTTTTGTCAGATATCTGAGCATTGTGATAAGAAACATTGTGATAATAAAATAGGGCTGCGGTTGTCTTCAGAAACAAGTAACTGCATATCTCTTGTGCAAAACCTTCTTGGCAACTTCCAGCAGCAAGTCAGTGGGGCTCAAGACACAGACTTTGGAATAAACAGAACTAACACCTTTGTGTTCTTCTCTAATTTAACCTTCTCAGGAACCTGGTCAAATCCTTTACCTCTCTAACTGTCAATGACATTTTCCTCAGGTAGTGTAAGATGATGCAAAAACAAGTGAGTAAAGTGGAGAACAGAGTGCTTGGCTCTTAGGAAGTGCTCAGCAGTTCCTTATGACAGAACAGAATGTCTGCATCAAAAAGGTGCCCGGGGAGTTCCAGCACTCTGATATATATATATAAATGTTAGCTTTTTGGAACCAGGCTACTCCTAGGATGCAACCTTGGGCATCTGGTTTTCAGATTACAGAGGAAATGGTGTTGACAAGGAGTCTTCCTCGCTGACTTGGAGAGCAGAGCTGTGGTGGCAGTCATGACATGACTTTGACCCCCTGGGTGTTGGAGGGGCCGAGCTGACACAGCTGGCTGTGAACTCTGGGCCCTGGTTTTAGGTAAGAATGTTTCCCCTCCTTTGTGTTGCTAGCCCTGTCTATCAGCAGGAGCCCTCTCCCAGTCCAGGAAGCCTGCTTCCGTCTTCATAGCAGAGGCTTCTGATATACCCAGAAACAGCAAAGGCAATAGTAAGATTCAAGCCAGGTCTGGGTAGTATTGACTGTTGAGCCATGAGCAGGTGTGAGATTTCAAAGTGCAGTTTCCTGTCTGATCTCATTGTATCCATACAGGGATGGTGTGAGGCTGACTGGGCAGGTGTTTTCAGCTGGATTTTATGGGAGAAACTTGAGAGCCAGAGAGGTTAAATAGTAGGAGAGAGGGTGATTTTTTTTTCCTCATGCAGTCAGTGGTAGAGCTAGGACAAAAACTATAGCCTGGGGCCTGGTCAGTGCTCTCTACCCTGTGTCTGGAGGAACGCTGCAAAGGGTTACATGAAGCAGGTGGTGCCTCTCTGATGCTTGCTTTTAAGACAGTCAGAGTCTGACCCCAAGTGGTCCTGCCCGCAGGAGCTGAAAGGGCCTCTCTTTCTAGTGAAGGCACCTTTGCCCTTGGCTGACATGATCTAATGGCTCCAGGGGAAGACCGGGTGTCAACTTTGAAGGCTTTGTTTGTAAGGCTAGGTTCGAAGTCAGGGACTCCAACAGCAGGAGTGGAGAAACAGTATTAGTGATGGAGTGGTGGGGAGAGGAAACACTGAACTGAACCTCTGAAGACTGAGCAGGTCCACACACAGGCCTCCCTCCCAAGTACACCCTGGACATAGGCACCGATGGCATTTATCAGCCTTCAAATTGCAACTCTCAGTATAAAATTAAACCCATACTCAAGGGCTTTTAAAGCACAGGCTATTTACTCGGCGTCTCTTTATGAAGCACTCACCAATTTATTATCCAGGCAGTAACTCACGCTGCATGGCTGAGGACTGGCCGCTCACCCATCTTACTTAGGAGGAAGGCATCTTTTGCTGCATGGATGGAACACATCTCGGCCTCCTGGAACTTCGGGACAAAGGAGGTCTGGAAGATAGTCCTGAGTCTAGGAGGCAGGGGGGCACACTGTATGCTGAGGGTGACCTGCGTGACATCCTTACTCAGAACCTGATGGCTATCTTCTTCCTGGTCCTTTGGGAATTCCTGTTGGCCTGAGATATGAGGAGATATTTATTTATTCAGAATCTCTTATCTGCAGCCTCTGTACTGATCCTCATGGATCCCAAGGCAAAATTTCCTTAAAAGCACCTAAGGAGGCTGGGCATGATGGACATCTATAATTGTAACACCCAGGAAACTCAGGCAGGTTGGGATCACATGTTGGGATCTAGCCTGTGGCACACAGCAAATTTAAAGCCAGCATGGGCTTTTCCTCCTAGTGTTTGGGAGTCTTACCCATAAGCCTCCCAGCTAGCCTTTTCCTCCCTACCTATCCAGAGAATGCACACAGGGAGGTCCCTACCAGAAGACCCCTGGACCCTGACCTCTTTTCATTTGAGTCAGAGGACTGTCTACTGACACCTTCAAATGTCATATGATCTAGGGAACAAAATTCTTGCCTGATGACTTGGCCTAGCATAGGAACTCTGCTCCGGTCCCCTTCCAGACGACAGAGCGGGCCCGAGGGGCTGTTTCTTCCTCTTCTTCTGGGGAGCATTTGTGCTAATTATCCACCGCTTCACTTACATAACCAGGCCTTTGTCAGCAGTTTTCCAGTGGGACCTTATGTGAAGTTGGGGTTTGCTGTTCAGCAAGCATTTCTGATGAATGCCCTGGAAAGTTCTCGGTGCTGTGATTGTGTTTCTTCCCTGCGGGGCTGCTGGGGTGCTAAGCCACACTGCAGAACCTTGGTGAGCAGGCACCTGCTGGGGGTGAGGGGGAGAGGCATGTTCCAGGAAAGCCTCTGAGTCATCTACAGAGGCAGGGGCTCTGCACATCTGTCTCTGGCCACAGCTGGAGAGGAGCAGGGTACCTGTCCTGGTGCCCACCACCACACCGCCTGAAGTGAATGTCCCTGACACCTGGGCTGGGCCACCGACCTTTGTGTTACACATAATGCTCAAGCTTGGAACTCTATTAACTGAACCATCATTAGTGGCAATGATAGCAGCAGCTATTAATTCAGTGCTTTTTAGGCAGCAGATAGCAGGCCAGGCCTTTAACGTGTGCTATCTTAGTTAATCATATAAACACTGCAGAGGGTGTTTTACTATTGCATGAATTGTATAGGCATGGAAACTGAGGCTGTCTTTAATAGCATTGGGTAACTTTTCTTGGGGAGAGGAGAACAGAAATCTACTCACCCAGGATAGGGCACATAGAACAGGCTAAAGAAGTGATTCCATCCAAGTCTAGCTTGTGAATGATTGGATTTAATTGGGATTACTTACAGGAGCATGGGTGATTTACAGGAAACTTCATTACCCAAGAAGAATTTGTCTCCCTACTCAGCAGTTATTCATCAACGGCATATCCAGGAATGCAGGGCTATGTGCACCATCTCATGAGCCTTTCTCTCTGTCTCTTTGGTGGAATGTTAACGGGGCCCAATCTTGTGAGGATCTTACACAAATAACCATAGGTGTTTTGCTTTTAAGTCAGCAATGGCCACGACATGCCCAGAGGACAGTGTTCCACACTATGTTCAAGGTCACTTCACTGTAGTAAATGTGCATAGTGGTGGAGGAAAGGAGAGATTTGCAACCAGGGCCTTCTCCTCATCTGTTTGACGGCTTGCTCAGTTTTACAAACACGTAATTGTGTATCTCCTGTATGCCATCATTAGAATACAAATGAAGCCTTTGTCTAGAGAAGCTCCGAGTTTAACGGAGGAGGCCTTCTTTGATGAAGGCAGTGTGGATAGAATACAAAGAGATGGGCCCAACACATAGCACAGGGTGCTCCAAGGAGGTGGTGTATTGGGTCTGCCGAAGAAACAAGCAACAGGAAACATAAAAGCTGGAATTTATTCTAAGGAATTAGCTCAGATGACTACAGGGGCTAAGTCTCACGGTCTGCCATTTGGCAGCTAGAGAACCAAGAAAGCTAGTGTTGTAATCTTAGTTCAAGTTCAAAGGCCTGAAATCCAGGAGCATTCACAGTGGCTCTGAGCTCATGGCTAGAAGAGCCCTGATGGCTCAGATGCAGACATCCAGCAGAGAGAATACAATCAACCTTCTGCTACATTTCTATTCTTCGAGGTTCCTCAAAGGATTGCATGATGCCAACATGTCGGAAAGGACAGAACTCTCCTTGATTGGCTTAGACACTAAGATCTTTTGGAGACATCCTCAAAGAAAGACAGATGGCTGGGTTCCCTGTAGCCTCATCAAGTTGAGATATAGAAATAATAATTCCAATGGCTGGGTGTCAGTGAATATTGGTGAAAGGGAAGGCTCAAGTGGCTTCCTGGGGTTTGTAGTACTGGATGTGGAACTGGGCCAATAGGCAAGAGATGCCTGGCAGGTGCAGCATCCCAGCAGAAGGATCAGGTACAAGTGATGAGCAAGCATGCAGAGAGCTGAGGGCAACTGCTGCCCTTGGCATGTGGTTAGAATCTGATGGACCCTAAGCCAATAAGAAGCTCGTATGCCAGGGGAAGATCTTGTTAGTTGGGGATCATGGTTTAAATGCAAAGACAAGGAGGCATCTAGTTCATGAGCTCAGTGTTGTGGTGAGACTCAACTCTGCTGTTCACCAAAACCTCTCTCTAATCGTTACGGCTCAAAGTCCATTTTGTTATAATGGGAATGTTATAACATTCCCTTCAATATCAATGTTATATGGTTCCACTGGATAAGGACTATTATGAGGGCCTGATATTAATGCTTTTTACATTCTCTTTGCATGCAAGGAGACACAAAAAGCACTCTTATGAAGTTCAACCCCAATCTGATTTGCAAACTATTGGTATCTTTCCAACCTCTATAATAATCAACAATACATATGTTGTCTATAAATTATCTAGTTTGTGGCATTTTGTTATAGTGTTGGTATGGCCTAGAAGTAAGTGTTCTGCTGCCATAACAGGATACTACAGACAGGGTAAATTATAACTAACACGTTTATTTGTCTCACAGGTGCTCCTCCTTCTCAGAGCTGGGCAAAAAGTACTTTGAAGTTTGTGTGGTAAAACAATCAGGCAATACGTACACAACATATCTGAAAGAGGGAGAGAAGAATATGGGGACACTAGTCCTGGGACAACCAGAAAACACTGTGCAGTCTTAATCATTCAGGCAGTGTGGTCTGCACACGTAATGATAGGTAGGCTAATGGGGCTGAACAGCAGAACTAAGATAAGACCAGTTCATGTGTAAGAAAACTGTGGTACGGATGATGTCTTACATCATCATGGCAAATGTTAGTGCTGGTGTGTGTGTGTGTGTGTGTGTGTGTGTGTGTGTGTGTGTGTGTGTGCTGGTGGGCGGGAGTATGTGTGGGTCCACGTATACCTGTGTGCATGAGAAGGCCAGAGGCTGATGTTGAATGCGTTCCTATATTTTACTTACCACTTTGTCTTTTGAGACAGGATCTCTTAGAGAACCTGGAGTTTGTGGATTTGGCTAGGCTGGTTGGCCAATGGGCTCCAAGGATCTACTTGTCCCCACCTCTTCACGCCTCCTCATTGCTAAGTTTGTGGATGTTGTACATGTGCCTGGTTTTTAGATGGGCACTGGGGATGCAAAAGCATGTCCTCATGCTTTCGTGGCTGGCCTTTTATTCTCCCTCACCACAGGTTCTGCAAATGTGAACTTTTAATCAATACTGTTGGAACAGTAGAGAAGCCATTTCATGAACAAAAAGTAGTTTGCCTCTCTACTTCACCCCATGGGTTGAGAAAACTTCCAAATGGAGTAAAGATTTAAGTAGTGAAAACAAGGAATGTAAAGGTAATATAGGAAAACTTGGGAGGGGAGAGGATTACCATGGATGGCAATAGCCTTTGTAAGTGTGATGTAAAATCCAGTGGCCATAAAAATGATGGATACATTTGAATACATGTATATATATGTAAATATTCTGCATATCTGAAACCCCATATTCAGTCAAAAGGCACTTGACAATGTGAGGAAAAGTATTTGCAATTCATATCACAAAGTACTAATCCCTTTAGTATGAAAAGATTTAGAAATTGAGAAGATCCATAACCCCATGGAAAATGGTCAAAGGACATGAACATTGAAATCACGAAGAAAGAAATGCAAATGGCCTTTATCCATGAATAGACAAGTAGCCCATTCATGGTGAGAGAAATGCACATCAAAGCCACACCATTTCTTACCTCTCCAGCGGGCAACACCCCCAAATCTTGACAAAATACAATGTTGGCAAAGTTACTGGAGAGCTTGAGTCTCCTCTGTTTTAGGGTGAGTCTAAAATCGAAGACCCCTGTGGGAGAATGGCAGTAATGTCTACCTTGTCAGAAATGTGTCTGCCTTTTGGTCCCATTTTTGATGATCCATCCTATAGTGTCCACCACTGGTGTGAGGCTACACATACACAGAGTCATTCCACAGCACAGAAGACTGGAGCTTCCTGTCAACAGGGGATAGGCGAATAAAAGTATTTTGAGGAATTAGGAAGTGCTGCAGAGGCAGGGAAGGAAAAGAAGGCCTTCCAGGGTATTCTGTTAGGAGAGAGAACCAAAGGGCTACAGCATGTAAACTACATCCCTGGTTCTGTAAAATAAAGAGAAGAAACATTGTCATGTGCACGTGCTTGTGTTTCTATTTACATCAAGAAATCACTGGGGAGATGGCTCAGTGGGCAAGATGTTTGCTGAGCAAAAAATAAGGATCTGAAGCACTCAGAAAAATCTGGGTGGTTGACATGCTCCTGTAATCCCAGTGCTGTGGAAGGGCAGAGGATGGCCAGTGCTTGCTTGATGACTGCCTTGCCTCAGGTTTGAGGATACCTTGTCTCAAGGAATAAATCAAAGAGGGATGGATTAGGATACTTGATGTTTTCCCCTGGTCACACTTGCGACCTGTTCAAATTAATCTGGAATCTCAGTGCCCCCAGTTGCAGTGGTCCTCCAAGCTTGCATTTTCTAAGGGGTACCAGCTGACCGAGGTGCACAAAGAACACGAGAAATCACCAAGGCTCCTTGTTTGAGGCCCATGAGGTCATAAGGAGCCAAACAGAGGAAATTCTCCCAGCATCAGGATCCTTCAACTTGCATACTACAACCCAGTCTGATGTGTGAACATCTGTGAGCTTTCCCTTGCTGTAACAAAATACTTGTGGAAATCAGTTATAAGGAAAAAATAATTATTATGGCTCTTGATATCTGAGGTTTCAGGTCATGTTTGCTTGGAGGCTGCAGTCAGGCCAACTGTCATGGCTGTCAGGGAGTAGGCAGCCAGAGAAAAATGGATTACCTCACGGAGACCTGGGAGTGAAGGCAGAATCAAGTCATCTAGCACCGATATCCCCTTCATGGACACACCTCCAATGGCCTAATTTCCTCCCATTGGAACTTATCTCCTAAAGGCTCCATTACTTCCAAATAATATCTTCCGCTGAGGACAAAGCCCTTAACACAAGAAACTGGGGAACATTCCAGATACAACTATAGCAACATCCCACTCCTTCCCTTAGATGTCCATCAGCACATGGGCTGGTTCCATCTGCAGAACACATGATGCTCGTAGGATGGGTGCCGCAAGCAAGCCAGTGTATTCTGTGGAATTTTAATCTTCCTCAGTGTACAGGAGGGGAAGAGTATTCACTGCATTTTATTTTAAGTATGTAATTGTATTATAACTCTGGATTTACCCTTGCAAACTTCCATCTCACCTCCTCTAGGGTCATGCAGGCTTTGCAAACATCTCCCTGGACCCAAAGACATTCTGCTCTTACCTGCAACCATGTTCAGGAGAAATGAACGTTGGGGGCTTCCGGGAGAGTGAGACCCCTGTCCTGCTTCCCCTCCCAGGAGCACTGACCCTCAGCAGGGAAGTGACAGGACAATCCTATGACTCTAAGGAAATTACTTGCTCCAGCAACTCTCCTTCCCTCCTTTCTGGATCCATTCTTCCTGTCCCATGTACAGCTAGGTGGCAGCTGATGTATCTGTTGCTTCACCTCTTTGTCAACTTTGACCCTGGTTGTAGGCACATAGACTCTTTTCTATTCAAGGTCATGGCTGAGAACAGGAGGCTGATCTTGGTCTCTGAGAGGGTATCTACAAGTTGAGAGGATGTTAGGGGACCTGGCACCAGGCACCAGCACCTTACATTCTTCTGGTTGTCCTGGACTTGCTTTGTAGACCAGGCTGTCCTCCAACTCACAGCCTCTGCCTCCCAGAGTGCTGAGATTACAGGCATTCGTCACCATGTCCGGCACACCTTACAGTCTCAAAAGGCTTAACACTTTGCCAAGAGGACCAGGGAGAGGCTTAAGGCAAGGAACCTTCCAATCAGGCTCATGGAGTCCCACAGATAGGGGAACCGCGTCCTGAGCCCAGGGTCAGCTGCTAAGGGTGCATCCTCTCATCTTCTGTGCTTTTTCTGATTATTCCCACTTGCTTGTTCTTTGTGTGGGGGAGAATGTCTGTTTCCTTCCTGCTTCCCCAGGAGGTCCCGAAGGACTCGTGGGAATCGGTCTTGGAAAGACTTGGGAGTTTGGAATAAGTTGTTAACAGCCCAGATTGGGAGGCAGATGGGATTTGCCTAGCCCTGCTGCGGTAGGTATCTGGTGGGAGGTGCTGGCAAGAACAGCTCCAAGTCTCCCTGCCACCCTGCCTGGCCTGGATCAGACCCCAGAACCCCCACACCTTGCTTGATTGATACTGCTGTTGCCCTGTCATCTCATGGAGGAAGAAGAAGGACCTATGAGACCTGGGGTGGTCCCCTTTCCTCTACATTGCCCTCAGCTCCCTTCTAGTAAGATGGAAGTTGTCTTGGGACATCTCCAGAGGCTCTTCTACCTGGACTGTTAGTCCTGCCTGTTCTCTACTGCATAGTGTCCTCTCTCCAGAAAGTGTTGGGGTGATGGAGAGCCCCTCAGATAAGATACAGTTGCTCTCAGCCCCGTGAAGAAGTTGGGGCTGCTTCTGGAGGGTGCCTGTCATAGCTGGCGTGCCTTACATGCCAGCTGTACTGGGGTGATTGCATTGTGGAGGCCACATTACAGGGCAGAGCTGGTGCTGGGAAGCCCAGGGCAGAATGTGGCCCATGGCCACTCCACCCACTCTGCCTGTCTATACTGTGTGACTTTGCTCCATCAGCACCTGGCAGAACAAAAGGCTGTGTCAACCTTCAACTCCATCTAGAAGGAGACTTTGCAGTTTCTTTTCTGTAGGCTTGCAGGAGGGCAGGCCCACTTCCTGCCGCCCCCTCCCGCCCTCTTCTGGCTCTGTTCCTAGGTTCCTGAGCCAAACATGCAGAGAGAATTAGGCTTTGGCTTCTAAGGGTATTTGGCCTTCCAGCAACCCCTGAGGACCAATGGGCTCTGTTTACCCTTCTTTTACTTCTGCTTCCTTCCTTTTCCCTCCTTCTACAACATTAACTTCGACAGGGGATGGAGGGGTAAGGGGTTGGGGTAGGGGTCAAAAAGGGATATCTTTCAGGGAGACCCAAGCTGTTAGAAAGGGTCTCATGTTTGGAAGGGAAAACAGTTGGACCGACCAACCTGGAAGGTATTTTCAGGTAACTCGTTCACAGTAGATGATTCTGTGGGCAGCCGAGGATGCCCTTGGAAACTTCCTTTAGTTTCTGTGAGTATGTGCTCTGGCCCTCTTAGGATCCGTCCTCTTTTTGATCCTCATTATTGCTCCTTAGACTTGCTAGGGATCGGCTTCTTGCTTTGTGAGTTCTTTATCACATGTAACTGCTCCCAGAGACAGGCTGCCGAGTGACCTGTGTGCCAAGGAACACTGGAGACAGAGCGATCTAGAAACAGTGGCTCTTCCTTTGAGAAACTTCAGTCAAGTGGGGGACAGGTAAATTTCTAAAGCAGTGACATTAGTACTCTGTCCTTCACACAGGTTCCATAACATCTTCTGGAAGGAGAGACATAGCAGTGTTCTTTCTTTTTTTTCTGAAGCTGGTCTTCCCATAGAAGCTAAAGATTTTGGGGAACAAATGCATAGAAAAAAATCTACCAATGTTTGGATGATTGTAATAGGTCCCCTCCCAATCACGCCTCCCCAAAAGGACCAGTATTGGCAGAGGACACCCCAAGATCAAGTTCTCCTCACGAAGGAGATTTATTTGCCTAGATGGACAAAGGGTAAGGAATAAGAGACAGGAGCTAGAGGATAAAGGAGAAAGAGAAGGGGACAATGGAGGAGGAAGAGGGGTATTTGCCTGGTAGGAGTGAAGGAATGCCTTCGAATAAAGAGGAGACCTAGGCAGTCCATAGGCAAGTGACAGTTTCTGAAGAGAAAGGGGAAACCCCATGTTAGGATGAGTTGGTTAATTTTAATTGGACATGTTAGTTAAGGTAGCCGAGGGGGCTTTTGATTGCTGGACTTCAATACTTTGATAGTTGGATGTTGGTGCTCAGCCTCAGGAGGAGGAAGTGGCCAAATAAGGGAATAGGCGTTGGGGGTAGCTTTAGGCAGAGGGAATGGGGGAGAAGGGCAAGGCCTACCAGAGCCCTTCACTCCCTACAGAAAGGAGCTTGCTGAGCTATTGGAGAGTTTTATGGTCTGAAGGAGAGGGATAAGGTCTGTAAGTATCGGCCTTAGAATGTCAGGCACTGTTACTGGAGCATCTGGACTTGGAACTAAAAACTCCTTGGAGAAGATGGGCTATTATATTTCAGCAAGGAAAAAAAGTGAAAAATAAGTAGTTTCATTGTTGTTAAGCCCTGCTGTGCCGAGTTCCTGGCACGATACAGAGTTCTCTCTCTCAATATACAAACACACAGAAACACACACAACTTTCCATGATCCTAAAAAAACAAGACAAAACAAAGCAAAAATGATATAGTCACTCTACTTCCCATTTTACAGATATAGAAACTGAGGTCTTACACAATTTGAAATTAGTTTTAACTCAGGTTCCACTTCTTCCTGCTTCATTCTGTTGCCTCCTTGGTGTTTGTAGAACCTGAGCCTGGCTTAGGGGCACTTCTGAATAAGAAGCAGTGGTACAGTAGTGTTCAGCTTCAACTTTGGGTGGCTTTTTTTTTTTTTCTGGAAGGTAGTGTGTGTGTGTGTGTGTGTGTGTGTGTTTGTGTCTGTATGTCTGTTTGTGAAGGATGGTGGACACTGAGGCTTGATTAGCAGCTGCCTTTCAAAACTTGCAAGTTGATAAACCAGGGAGAGGATTTTTGTTTTCATCCAAGGGCCACTGAACTGTAACATGACAAATTTTGTCAGATCTTCCTTGTTCAAGGGAAATTCTCTCCCCCACCACATGACAGACAGCCTGCCTCCTCTTCCATCCTCTGTGGCAAAGGAAAGAGGAGACACTACTACCTGTTTTTTCTTTCATGCTCTATCAAGAGAAAGGGGGTGTGAACACCCTGGGGCTGGGGGACAAACAATAAACAGAAGATTTAGGCATCATTTGCTTTCCAGGCTTCAACTCCCCCATCTGTACAATGGAGGTGACCCTACTTAGGTGCCTTGTGCCATGTGGTTAGTAGAGGGCAGAGTCAGAAAGCAGAAAGAGGCTTAGCAGAGGATAGCCCACGGGTCCCCCTGAAAGAGAGGAGACCCACTCTGTACCCCCACCTTCCTAGATGCAGACACAGGGGTTTTACCCAGGGATTAGAGCTCATGCATAGATGGCCCCTCCTCTAAAGGACAGGCCTTTCGGCTGCCCTGCAGAAAGCTCACAGCTCAAGTGTTTTCTTCCCACTTGTCCCACACAGCCTTGTAAATTGCCTGCACTGGATTCTACACACACCTCAGTGGAAGGGGAATTACTTGCTAGATATACGGTGTCTGCGAGAAGGGCCTCTTATGAGTCAGTGTTCAAATATGTTACTGGCTCAATAAACAGAGGTGGTTTGTTGTAAATTAAGGAGAGGAAGCGAGACGCCTGCACCAGCGCTTGTTCACCCACTGTTTCCTATTAGCACTCCTTCCCTAAGTGCCCAGTAATTCTCCAGGGGACCTTGCTTGGAACTGGGGATGGAATTGTGCTGTAACTGTTAGGCAGAGCCACACAGAGAGGTCAGGAGACAGATAAGGCAGTCCCTGAGGGGTTGGCTGAGCTTTTGGATGGTGGGACAGAGACTACCCTTGCTGCACGGCATGCGGGATGATAAAAGCCGGAGCATCCCGAGCAGGGCTGGGCATGCATCTGGCAAAAGAGAGCGTCTGCCAGTCATTGCCAGAGTGAACTGGAGTTGCTGTGCTCAACACCCTAGAAAGAAACCTGTGTTGATTGATTGACAGGATGTTGGCTGTTGCTGTATTCTGGGCAGAAATGGTAGGTTGCCATTGTGACTGCCATGGATTCGGCTAGAAAGAAGGAGGTGTGATGGGGTCTGAGTTGAGGAAGGATGTAAGCTGAGAGGAACTGCTCGTAGAACCCAGATGAGAATCCAACAGGGCATCTGGCTGGCTGATAAATAATGTCCTGGGGAGACATTTTCTGAAACTTTCTATACTTTATCTCTCTTTTAGCTAGGTCTTATTGGGAGGGGGCTCCATTCCATTCATGACCCTCCTTCCTGATGAAGTCCTTCCTGCCTCTCTGTCAGCCTGAATCTTGCAATAGCTCATCCTTTCACTGGGCATTCTAGGTGCTCAAGGAGATGTTCTGTGAACTGTAGGTATAGGGTGGAGGAGGGGCAACTCATCTGGTTTTGACATCAACTGCTCATGCTGGTAGCCATCGAGTTATCATTATCCCCTTCTGTCCTTAGTCACCCATCCATGAGATTGCTGCTGGAGGATTTCTATTCCCACCATCTGGCTTTCTCAAACATGTCTCTCTCTCTCTTTCTCATCTTATACCAATGGTAATACTGTTTAGAAAGGAAGGAAGGCATTTAGAACCCCAAATCTCTGAGACAAAGCTTAAGTCTTCTAGTGTTCTCAAGGAAAAAAAAAATAAGGCCAGAGAAGGCTCTGGGTCTGTTGGTTTCCCATCCCAAAGTACCCTGAGGAAATGGTTAAGGGAAATCAAGTTGCTAGGGTGGAGTGGAGACAGTGGAGGACAGAGGAACAAAATTCAGTGAATCAGAGCTACCAGGGATTTGGGTAGCATGTTGTTCATTCCCTTTGGATTATAGGTGGGGATCTTAGGTAACAGACTGTAACATGAATGACACTAGTTTTTGTAGAGCCTTTACATTACTGTCCATTCCACAGATTAAATATTCACTCCAAGACTAAGAAGTAGTTAGAATCTACAAGTGAGCCAACAGATGCACTGGTCCAGAAAGGCCCACTGAGAAGATGCTGCGGTGGGATCTGGCTTCACGGAAGGAGCAGGAGAAGTGGGGAGAGCCTTGGGTAGTGGCAGTGATGCCTGAGGAAGGAGATGGGGAGTGAGGCACTCAGGTTAGAAAAACCTTAGGCTGAAGTGTGAATCCAGGGGTGATTTGTCTGGGCTAGAGAGGAGTCCTTGAACCAGAATCATCCCCAGGGGAGTCTTGCCTCTTGCCAGGATGGACTTTTCTTAGTGACCTCACTATGCTCAGCTCTGTTGGCTGAGAACAGCCCATGGGTGCATGTGGTGATGGAGGCCAGGGCTGAGACACATTTTTTTTTTTTACAGTAGAGGTTAAGAGTAGCGGCATTAATGACCACCACAGCAGAAAGAGAGTTATATGGATTGAGGAGAGACAGACAACATTTAGTCAGTGTCAGCCTCATGGCTTGAATAGACTCACATGCTTGAACACTGGGTCTTCAGCTGGTAGCACTATTTTGGGATCTTGATGTGGGAAAGGAATCAGTGGGGGTGAGCCTTGAGTTTTACAGTCTGGCCCCACTTTCTGTTCACTTTCTGTTTTCTGCCTCATGCTCCTCCTGCCATGCTTTCCCTCCGCAGTGGACTTTAACCCCTAGAAAAGTAAGTCAAAGGAGGCCCTTTCTCCTTAAGTTACTTCTTGACAGGTATTTTGGTCACAGAAACCAGGAAAGGAACTAATGAGTCAGTGTAAGAGACAGATAAATGACTGAAGTAGGGAGTTGGGTGCATAATGGGTGAGTATAAGAGCCAGGTGGCTAGGCGTGCCATTTAAATAAGTTCAGCAGAGTAAATCTCACTGAGAAGGTCAGTCTGGGCTGAGCCCTGGAGGAGCGGTGGGAGCTAGCTCTATCACTGCCTGGTGGAAGAGTGTTTTAAAGGCGAGCTCAAGAGTAAAGGCTTCAACAGCACTGTGGGGTGTGTGTGTGTGTGTGTGTGTATGTATGTATGTACATATGTCTGTGTAGAGCAGAAAGAAGCCATGGTGATGAGAGTGGAGGGGGTGGAAGGAAGGAGGCAGAAGGAGATGACTTCCCTGGAGTCCACTGTTGTGGGGACTCAGCTTTGCTCTGAGCAATGTGAGCAGGTGGTTGAGGGTTTAAGCAGAGAGGTGTACCCCCTTATGTTTGATAAACAGCCTTCTGGGCCTGTGCTGAGAGCAGATTCTTAGCAGCCAAGACAGAAGCCTGGAGACCGGCTGGAAGCAATGGTCTGAATTCAGGTGAGAAGGATGTGGGTGCAGGTAGAGAGGAGGAGAGGTCAGATTCCGGATGTGTTTTGAAAGGCAATGGGTGTAGGGAAAACTATCCACCCTGACCCCTAAGACCATGTTCAAGGCACAAAGGATATTCATTTGCCCCAGACAGAGGGCAGGAAATAAGATTCAAACAGGAGATAGAGGAAGAGGAGGAAGGGAACAGGGGAGAGGGGGAAGGGATATTTGTTCTGGAGGGGAACAAAGGACTGCCTCTGGATAGAGAGAAGACAGATGTGGCACAAAGGAAAATGTCTGTTTATAAAGGTACGAGGGTTAACCCTGTGTTAGGCTGAGGTGTTTAGCTTTAATTGAGCATGCTAATTAATGTAGCTGAAGGGAGGCTTTTGATTGCTAGACTTCAATACTTTGATAGCTGGACTTTAGTAATCAGCCTTAGGAGGGGAAAGTGGTCAAATAAGGGAATAAACCTTGGTGGCTAGCTTTAGGAATATAATCAAATGGTTTTTAGTAAGGCAGCGGGAAAGGGAGATAAGGGCAGGACCTGCTGGAGTCATGCTAGCCACACTTGAGCTGGCCAGAATCCCTTCAGTGGGGGTGGAGGTGGGAGGGGTGGAGGGCGGGAGTGGGTGTTAGCAGTTTTTGGCTCAATGAATTAGATAAAATTAGTTCCATTAAAAGAGAGAGTAGAACTTTTAGATTAGCAGAGGGAAAATTAATCTATCAAAAAGGAAAAAAAAAGGGATAGGAAATGAAAACCACGGAAGACTGCAAACTTTACGGTAATGTCATATCAATTTACAATAATGTAAGATGATTGGACTCACATTTCAAATTACAGAGACTTTTTTTTTTTTAAAAATAATTGAAAGTAGATTTTTTTTCATACAATGATCAAGGTTTTCCTTCCCTCGTCTCCCAGATCATTCATATCTCATCTATCCATATCTCATCCATGCCTTCTTTTGCTCTCTTTAGAAAACAAACAGAAAATAAAAGGCAAACAAACCAGACTAGAATAAAATAAACAAAGAGCAAAAGAGGAAAAAGGAAAAGCATGAAAAACACCAACACAACAGACACACAGGAAGCCCATCAAAAGGCAAAACTGGAGACTCTTAAGTTGGAATTCAGAACTGGGGATTTAGGATTATACCTTCTGTCAGAGACATAAAAACGGTTGGCAGGAAAGAATAGAAAAGACAGCAAGCTAATGTGAATCACAAGAAATTTTACAAGAAATAAAGATTATAATCCAGTAAAAGGAACACAAAGATCACACTAGAAAATGATAAAATATATATCGAATAAGATAGGCTCAAATATCTATGTGCACGTAGTTAATATGCATGCACTTATAAAAAGTAGATGCAGAAACAGAGAGAGAAATAGATAAATCAACCATTTTATTTGAATATTTTAAACTATTCTCCTCACATGTTTATAGAGCAAGCTGACAAATTTATTAGCTATATGGAAGATTTGAACAACTTGTTTAATAAGCTTGAAAATAAGTGCATGTCTACACACGAATATGCAACCTTATAGCTAACAAAAAATACACCTTTTTGTGTTAGACATAGAACATTCACAGAAATGCTCATAAATTTTGTCACAAAGACAGCCTCGGTAAATTCCGAAGGATCAACATCATATAAAGGTTTTTGACCAAAAATACAGTGAAACTACAATAGCTAGAAGCAAGGATTTTGAATGGTTCTTTTACAAAGAAATGATAAAGATGGAGGAAGGGTAGCTTAAATACCCCAAGTCGGTCAGTACACAATGTATCACATGGAACCTCATGAAGATATACAGTTATTACTTGCCAAGTACCCCCCCCTACACACACACACACACACACACACACACATATACACACCAAAGACTGGTGTCTGGATAATAAAAACAACAGTCTGGAAAAGCATACCAAACACTTAAAAGAAGGAAATAATAACTGTACAGGCAGACATAAACAAATTGGAAATTACAGCAAAGAAAATTCAGAAGCAAAAAATTCAGACGTAGGTACGTCTTTGGAAAAGGGAAATAAGATAGATAAACTACTGGTGAGATAAAAAAAAAATGGTGTAATAAAACCCAAACCAGACAAAAAATAAAAATGACAGAACAGATTTAAAAAAAATAGTAAAATTATACTCTGAAGACATACAATACATTGGAAAACAGAGGGGAACTGGAGACCTCTTTGTAACTAACATTGGCAAAGAATGAACAGAGCACCCAGATCATCCCACAGTGAGTGAAGAAGCTGAAATCCCAGCTTAGCCCTGCCCTCACACCCAGGTCTCTTGGATTACAGTGGAGTACTGTAAGTACTTCTACATATGAAGCATAGGGGAGAAAATGACCCTCACCCCAGAGAAGCTTTTTTAAAAAAAAAAAAAAATCAACATTTTTAGTGGAGTCAATTATTGTCATTCTAAAAACAAAGGCAGAAAAAAAATATAGGTCCATTTTACTTGCAAACATAGGTACAAACATAGATAAAAAACTAGCTAACCCACTCCAGCAGAATATTAAAAATAATCATTGTTGAGGCTAGAAAGATGGCTCAGTGGCTAAAACCTCTTGTTGCTCTTGCAGAAGACCCAGGTTGTATTCCTAGCACCCACAGGCCGCTCGTAACTGCTTGCAACTCCAGTTCCAGGAGATCTGCCATCCTCGGCCAACCCCTATGGTTCACATGACCACACACACACACACACACACACACACACGAGAAAGAGTGGCCATGACTGTGTTGGTGGTTTTATCTGAAGAATGAAGGAGTGATTTAAGCACATTGAGAATCACTCAATTTACCACCTTTATGAACCAAAGAGAAACTATATTGAAAAACAAAAGCAACGACAACAAAATTTGATGGGCACGCACCATCGAGGTATATAACCGATTCAATAATAAGCAGAGGAAATCCCACACTCTTTTGTAGTGTTAACCATTGTCAAAATCCACGTCTCAGGAACCTCCCTTGAAAGGGTGCTCACCTTAAGCCAACACCAATTGGTTTGGAGAGAACAGCATCATTGTTTTAATTGGAAACTGTCAAGCAGGTGTGGGTTTGCTTTCTTGGTTGGCAGGGGGAAAGCTGAGGTGTGTGTGGACTTCAAGGGTTTTCTTGAGAGCCGAGTTCTGTTGAGTATAGCACAAACTCTCCATTAACAATGGGGACTTGATCATAGGTAGGACCAGGTTGGATGTTCTAAAGCACGGCCTTTAATATTGCGGTATGTCTTGCCTCTGCCTTGCTGGTGACCAGGAAGCTGCTTGCCTAGCCTGCACTCTGAGTGGCACTTTCTCAGCTTGTGTGGAATGAACGAGGGAGTCACTTTGTTTTGCTTTTAGGTGGCTCCTGGTGTGGGGAGCACACTGGTGGGTACTTTGAGAGCTAGGCTCCATCTGGATCTGCTGGGCAGAGGGAGAAAGGCCAAGGGCCTGGGAGATACAGATGGGGGTCCTACAGGATTCATGAGACCTTGAAGAAAGAATGGCTGGGAGCATGTCTGGGAAGGTTTCCTTTGCTAACAGCCTCCTGGCCCTGTCTCTTCAAAATGTTTAGCTCAGAGTTTCGTCTTACCTTTCCATTGTTGATAGATATGTAGGGGTCTCCCTTCCCTCCAAGCGCTTACATAATTAAACACAAATCCAAAAGCCAATCTTTTCTTTCCTTCTCTTTTCTCTCTTCCCCTTTACCCCTCATTGCTCCTTTTCTCTTTCCCCTTCCCTCCTCTTCTCTCTGCCCTCTCCCCTACCCCTTATTCTTGTTTTCTTTCTCTTCTCTTTCCTGTTCTCCTTCCCCCCTCCTTCTCTTTTCTTTTATTTCCCTTTCAGACAACATTAGTGTGCAAGGTGTAATGGAACTCTAAAGCAGAAGGCAGCCTCTAGGGAAACCAGGGTTCTTAGCACTCTTTCCAACCCTTCTTCCCTGGCCCTTGTGTCCCCTCATGGGACCCCTCTCACAGGTCTGTATTTGCTGTCATCCCTCTCATTCTCCTTCCCCATCTTGCTCTTACTCTTTTCAACCCTTCTAGACCATGAAAACCCAGAGCTGTGAAGCAGTTATCTCCCCAAAAGTTCAGGTGTGCCTCATTTCCTTAACTCAAACAGCCAATACAACCTGGATGATTGCCCCAAGTTTGAAAGTTTGTAGGAAGAACTGGTCAGCCCCCATAGTCATCTACCCAAGTCTAATCACTGTTGGTCAGCCATGTGGCAGGGGAGGGGGGACAAACATGGCTTCAGGAAGCATGTTAGCTAACCCTCTTAGAAGGAAATGTGGATTGGCTGGACTCTCCAAGGGCAATCTGAATCTGTATTTATCTAAAATAAATAAAGCAAACAGAAGAAAAGTCTTCCTAACGTCTGGCCGGAGAGGGTAACACGTGATTCAATGGCCTAGGACAGCTGCAGCTGGGACACAGACCACACAGAAGTGTCGTACAGCCTGGTGATGTCTGAGGACACAGAGCTAGTCCTCATCATCAAGAAGAAAAATAAAAAGAAATTCAGAACAGCTTAACACCCTCCAGGCGGAACCCAGCAATTTTATTTTTACTTGTTCAGGAGAGGACGCGTCATCCTGCTTCCGCATTTACTTCATTCCAGAGGACTTGTGAAAAATGACCTCAAGTGTAAAATATTGTCTACCAAAGAATTAACTTAATAGATAATTTGGATTCAATTATTGGCTCAATAGGGAAATTTGCTGGGAAAAGCACAGACAATATTTTATGACTGTCACATGATGCAGAGATTGTGAAATTAGTTATTAATGGCTTAGGAAAGAGATACTTAGAAGCCGTCAGTGGAGGGGGGGTGTAGGTCTCAAGCCAGTCCAGTTTTGCTGACTGACCCACTTGCCTGGGCTTCTGTCCTTCTCTTTCTCCCCAAGTGTGTGATTTGGGGCTAGAGTCATATGCGTGTTCTTTTGAAGCAATTAAAAGCTGAAGGTTGCTGCCATCCATCACAGAAAGGTGGCCGCCATCTCTCCCTGCCCCGAGAGCTGGTTGTTGACCTCTGACCTCTGCTCTAGCCTATTCGTTATCTATGACCAGGATCCTTGAGCACTGAATGAACTTTTAAAAGTAGAATGAATTGCCCACAGTTAATGACCATTATTGGCTATCTATGCTTGCTAGTGAGAAGGAGAATACTTTTTTTCCCCCGAAATCTCTGGAATCCCTTTGGTGGTGAGGACAATACACCTTCATTAGCAGTTTGAAGTTATGGCTACAGCTACTTTTTAAATTTAATTAAATTCTTCATCCTTCCTACAGGCACTCACTGTGCTCTTTCTCTACACCCAGCACTGAGTTAGGACTTGGTGGGAGAGATGTGCTAGCTATGTTCTCTGCTCACTGTGAGCCTTGAACCCAAGGTTGCCCACTAAACAATACAGCCAGGATGCTTTTAAGAGTGGGGAGGTTCTTACCCCCTTCTTCTTCGAACAGGTTTAGTGTGTCTGGTTTTATGTTGAGGTCTTTGATCCACTTGGACTTTAGTTTTGTGTAGGGTGATAAGTATGGATCTATTTGCATTTTTCTACATGTAGATATCCAGTTAGACCAGCACCATTTGTTGAAGATGCTGTCTTTTTTTCCATTGTATGGTTTTGGCTTCTTTGTCAAAAATCAAGCATCCATAAGCGTGTGGGTTTATTTCTGGGTCTTCTGTTCGATTCCATTGATCTATCAGCCAGTTTCTATGTCAGTACCATGCAGTTTTTATTACTGTTGCTCTATAGTACAGCTTGAGATCAGGGATGAGATACCTCCAGAAGACTTTTATTGTAGAGGATTGTTTTAGCAATTCTGGGTTTCTTGTTATTCCATATGAAGTGGAGAATTTTTCTTTCCAGGTCTGTAAAGAATTGTGTTGGTAATTTGATGGGAATTGCATCGAATCTGTAGACTGCTTTTGGTATGTGGCATTTTTACTATGTTAATCCTGCCAAGCCATGAGCATGGGAAATCTTTCCATCTTCTGATATCTTCTTTTATTTGTTTCTTCAGAGATTGAAAGAGCCTTGAATTCATTGGCACAGGAGACAACTTCCTGAATAGAATGCAACAGCACAGGCTCTAAGAGCAACAATCAATAAATGGGATCTCATGAAATTGAAAAGCTCCTATAAAGCAAAGACACTGTCATCAGAACAAAATGTTAGCCTACAGATGGGAAAGGATCTTCACCAACCCTATATCTGACAGAGGGCTAATATCCGGAATATATAAAGAACTCAAGAAGTTAAAAAGCAACAAATCAAGTAATCCAATTAAAAAATGGGGTAAAGAGCTAAACAGAAAATTCTCAATATAAGAATATTGAATGGCAGAGAAACACTTAAAAGGAATGCTCAACCTCATTAGCCATCAGGGAAATGCAAATCAAAATGACCCTGAGATTTCACCTTACACCCACCAGAATGGCTAAGATAAAAAACTGAAGTGACAACACATGCTGGAGAGGATGTGGAGAAAGGGGAACCAGCCTCCATTGCTGGTGGGAATATAAACTTATATAACCACTTTGGAAATCAATCAGGCACTTTCTCAGACATTAGGAATAGTCATACCTCAAGACCCAGCTATACTACTCCTAGGCATCTATCCAAAATATTCTCAAGTATACAACAAGGACATTTGCCCAACCATAATCGTAACAGCTTTATTTGTAATAGCCAGAATCTGGAAACAACCCAGATGTCCCTCAATTGAATGGATACAGAAATTGTAGTACATTTACACAATGGAATACTACTCAACAATTAAAATCAAGGAAATCATGAAATTTGCAGGTAAATGGTGGGAACTAGAAAAGGTCATGCTGAGGTATCCCAGAAGCAGAAAGACACACATGGAATATACTCATTCATAAAATATTAGACATATAATATAGGATAGCCATAATAAAATCTGTACACCCAAAAAAGCTAAGCAAGAAGGAGGACCTTGGGTAAGATGCTCAATCCCCATTCAGAAAAGCAAATGGGACAGACATTGGAAGAGCAGGAAAACAAGAAACAAGACAGGAGCCTACCACAGTGGGTCTCTGAAAGACTTTACCCAGCACGGTATTAAAGCTGATGCTGAGACTCACAGCCAAACTTTGGGCAGAATGCAGGGAATATTATGAAAGAAGGGGGAGATAAAAAGATCTAGAGGGGACGGGAGCTCCACAAGGAGAGCAACAGAACCAACAAATCTGGGCCCAGGGGTCTTTTCTGAGACTGATACTCCAACCAAGGACTATGCATGGAGATAACATAGAACCCCTGCACAGATATACCATATAGACTCAGTCTCCAAGTACTGGGTTCCCTAGTCAGGGGAACAGGGGCTGTCTCTGACATGAATTCAGTGGCTGACTCTTTGATCACTTCCCTCTGAGGGAGGAGCAGCCTTACCAGGCCATAGAGGAAGACAATGCAGTCAATTCCGATGAGACCTGATAGGCTAGGGTCAGAGGGAAGGGGAGGAGGACCACCCCTATCAGTGGACTTGGGGAGGGTCATGGGGGAAGAGGGAAGGAGGGTGGGTTGGAAAGGGATGAGGGAGGGGGCTACAGCTGGGATACAAAGTGAATACATTGTAATAATAATAATAATAATAATAATAATAATAATAATAATAATGATGATGATGATATAATAAAATAATGGAAAGGCACCCAGCTCAATGTCTGACACAGGGGATGGCTGATGCTCATATGGCTCCCAGCAAGGCTAACGAGGACAGAGAGTTATATGGGAGGAACACTTTTAGACACTCACTCAGCAGAGGTTTGAGGAAGCTGCCTATTCAATGAACAATGAGTCTTGGTTTTGCTTAGCTGGTATTGTGAGAGCTCCTGGAGTCTCTGGGTTTTTGAGACATAAAACAACACCACAAAACTGAGTAAGGCACTGTGTAGTTCATTCTCATACATGTGCATGTGTGGTATGTGTGTGTGTGTCCATCCATGTCGAGGAAATAGTAAGTGCTATAGACGAAAACATTCAGTGGTGAGGAGATGGAGCCTTGGACCGTGGTGGGAAGGGAGGGAAGAGTTTCAAATTCAGTAGCCAGCGCTGCAGTGAGGATGATACATCCCAGCAATGATTTGAGAAAGGAAACATGGCTTCCATTTGTGGGAGTCTGGGTAAGACCTTGACAGGGAGAGCAAAGGCCACGGTAGAAGCTCCAGTATGGGAATAGATGTGACATATCCAAGAACTGGTGGTGGCAGCCTGCTCCTAGAAGACAAAGGGCAAAACGTTGGGGCTGTGTGGAGAATAGACCGGGGGGAGCACTGGAGATGTGACAGGCAGAGCCTGGTGTGGGGCCTGAAAAATTCTCCACCTGAAGTGAAGCATGGAGCCATTAAGAGTGGTGACACAGGATCTGAACTGCTTTAGTGTTCTTGGCCGGTGCTGCTGGTCGCCTGGAAGACCGCCTTCTAAAGCCAACCCAGTGAGCACTTTTAAGGCTGTCAGGCTTTGCTGATGAAACATTTATAGGAAGGAAGGAGAGAACTCCAGGTGGGCTTCAAGACCACCCACAGTAAATTTTGGGCTTTATATGTAGAACGAAATCTACATCCTGCTCACCTCTTTCTCCCTGTCCTGTTTCTGTCTTGTCCTTCTGAGGACAATAAATCTCAATAAATCACTTGCAGAACAGTTTCTGTCTCAGTCTATACTCCTTAAGGAACCCAGGTGAAGATGCTAAATGCTAACCAGGCCTGTAGTTCCAGTTACAGGTGAGACTAAAACATTGTGATGTTGAGGACTGGGCGACAGAGCGAGTTCAAAGACAGCCCAAGTGACTTAGAGAGACATTATATCAGAAATAAGTGATGCTGAGCTGAACAGATAACACACACACACACACAAAGCTGCCTTCTAGATCAAGAAACAAGACACGATCAACTCCCAGAAGTCTCCAGGGCCATTCCCAGATGCCATTGATTTGTGCTGTAGCAATGTAGATCAATTTTGTCTGCATTGCAATTTGATGTAAATGCACCCAAACACCAAGTGTTCTTTTTGATCTGGTTTTCTTTGCTTGGAATTACATTTGTTTGTGGTCTTGCATTTATCAGCAAGCCATTCTTCATTCTATAGAATTGCAATGTGTGAAGAGTCAAGATTGTTCCGAGGTTTCAACTCTTGCAATTGATCATCCCCAAAATGTCCTTGTATGTTTTATTTATTGTACAGATATGAAGACACTGTTTGACAGGTACATGTTAAAAGTGTGGAACGGCAATGTTACAGGATGCACAAGTGTTTTGTTTTTTTTTTTATTTTTTCATGCCACACTGGGGATAGAACTGAAGACCATGTGCATGCTAGATAAATACTCTGCCAACAGCCGCGTCCTCAGCTCTGGCCTTGCTTTAATAGCTACTGTTAAGCAGTGTTGGTGCCATTAGCATCTTGCTTTGAGCAGACTAGCATTTCACTTGTTCCATAGACTGTTTAACACTCGGTATTGTCTCTTTTCATTTTTACTTTTCTAATGGGTACACAGAAACATCTCATACTGTTTTTTTTTTTTTATGATTGTTTCCATAATAGAAAAAAAAAACACACAGTGTGTGTGTATGTATGTGTTACCAGTCACCAATTTCTTTATGTTTATCTTTGTTAAATAAATATCCACGTTTCTTCTTTTGCCCATTAAAAAAATTGGGTTGTCTGTCTTTTTCATGTTCAGGACTTCCTTGAATATTCCAGATATAAGTCTTTTAGAAATTATGTATTATACACATTCATATTTGGGGATATATATCTATATCTATTTCTATCTATCTATCTATCTATCTATCTATCTATCTATCTATCTATCTATGTAATATAATTTCCAAGATGGACTTGGTTGTGCATGCTGTTAATCCCAGCACTCAGGAGGCAGAGGGAGGTGAATCTCTATGAGTTCGAAGCCAGCCTGGTCTACAAAGTAACTCAAGAACAAGGAGGGGTACACAGAAAAACCCTGTCTTTAAAAAAACCAAAAACCCAAACCAAACAAAAAGCCAACCAACCAAAATGAAACAAATGAGTACATTAAAAAGAAAAAAAATGTCGGGCTCAGTGGCACATGCCTGTTATCCCAGCACTTGGGAAGGCAGAAGCAAGCAGATCTCTGTGAGCTTGAGGTCTACTTGGTTTACAAAGTGAGTCCCAGGACAACTAAGGATACACCGAGAAACCCTGTATTGAAAAAAAAAAAACAATTTTCCGTTTAAGTTACATTTTTTTATTGGTTTATTTATTTATTTTAATAAATAAGATGAGAGTGATTTGTATCTTGCTTACAAAATCATTGCTGAGATCCAAGATATTGAAACTGTGGCACTGTGTTCTCTGCTGAAAGGTTTTCTAAAGTTCTAACTTTCTTTAATTGAGCACCTGGAAGGTGGAGTTTCCATCAGCTGAAAAGGGAAAACAAGGCAAGAGTTTCTGAGAGTTCTTGGGATAGAGATGGGGAGCTCAGGTGAGGCTGTTTTGAGTTTGAATAAGCATGTGACAGCCAGGAGTAATTTTATACAGGCAATTGGATATATGAGTTATGAGCTCAGGAGTTAGGATAAGTATGCAGCGGTAAACAAGGAATATTTGAGAATAAGCCAAATACTGAGTCCTAACAATACTAACAGTTCTGGTTGAAGAGGAACCAGGAATTGAGAGCTTAGGAAGGAAGGTGGCCAGGTGGAAGAGTGCACCAAGTCTGTGGGGCACCTCAGTCAAAGTGTATCAGGGAGAAGGGTCAGCATTCTGTAGATTGTTGCTGGCAGGTCAACATGAAATGCAGCCTTGAATTTGGAGTTGACAACATTGGTGGCATTGATGGGAATGCTTTTGCGGGAGGTTAGGATGACAGAGAGGCTAGAGGAGGTCCAGAGAGGTGGCCAGGGCACCCTCTGGTACGTACACAGGCCCAACATCCAGAATCCAGAGGCTGAGAGAGAGAGACTCAAGTCAGAGCAGCAGACACAGGAGTGAACTGGAGAAGGCCACTTCTCCCACAGCTTGTTTTTAAGGAGCCAGCCAAGGAGGTGGGCACTGGTTGAGAAAAAGCACCCAAGCAGAGACTCCAGGGCAGTGGCTCTCAGAGCTGTGAGTGGAGACCCTTTGAGTTCACATATCAGATATCCTGTATATCATATATTCAGATTACGATTCATAACAGTAGCAAAATTACAGTTATGAAGTAGCAATGAAAATAACTTTATGGTTAGGGTCACCACATGTGAGGAGCTGTATTAAAGGGTCGTGGCATTAGGAAGGGTGAGTACCGCTGGTCTAGGGGTTCTGCTCATGTAGAAACAGCTTTGTGACCATTCCCAGCCCTTTGGTAGGAGACACAGTGTTCTTTATGGGCTGATTTCCCTCAACCCCTTTTTCTCTTTGGTCAGGGAAGGGCCAATTCGTCACTTGGGACTCCCCTTGCTCCAGGTCCCTGTGCCTCCATTTAGACTGCCTCCTTTCCGGAACCCTCTTACTGCTTTGTAGATTCCTACCTCTTTGTCCAATCTGTGCTCAGGCAGTCCAGAACTTTTTCAGGAAGTCCTCACTGCATCCCCTTGACACCCCGTATCCTTACTCTTTCCTCCTCATTGGTCCAAATAAGCTTATTATCTCTGTGAATGGGGTTCTGCATGATGCTCTTTTCTGCTCATGGGGCCATGCCCCATGCTGGTGCTCTTCTCAGGGGGGCCATTGAAATCTGGCCAGAACAGTGCTGGGGATGACTAAGAAACACAGCAACAATTTGGGTGTGTATGCCAATGTGAGGGCTGGGCCTGGCTCAGGGTTTGAGTTGGAAATAGTTGAGAAGGAAGGTACTCTGAGCTCTGGACGCATCCGAGGAGGCAGCGGGGGCACGTGTGTGCACATACACGTTCACACACGTGTGGCAGTGGAGAAGAGCAATTATGGGCATCAAATCAAGGCGATTTACGTGGCTAGGTGCAGCCAGGGAGGCTTGGTATGACTGATGTGATTTATTCAGGCGGGAGGCGCCCCAGCAGGGAGCTCCCTTCAGGTGAGTGAGTGACAGTGTGGCCATCAGTAAACAATCCTGCTGTCAGCTGGAGGTAAAGCCAGAACTCTCCGCTTAGGGCTGGAGAAAAAGAAGGCAGTGGTTTGTAGCACACTTTCTAGAGTGTTTGTACCTCATTTTTCCTGTTCCAGGAATATGGGAGGACTAAGTAGGTTTTTCATTTTTAAATTCTGACAGTTTCATACCAGTATGCAAAGAATTGTGATCACACAGACCCCATTATCCTTTCTGCTCTTCCTATCACCTCTGCGTCCTGTTTCCTCCCGACCAATCTTATGTGTGTGTGTGTGTGTGTGTGTGTGTGTGTGTGTGTGGTGTGGTGTGGTGTGTGCACAAGTCATGTGCAGGTAGCCCCAGCTACTGTGTTCATGACTGCAAATATCACGTCATATCCAAAAAACAAAACAAAACAAAACAAAACAACAACAACAACAAAAAACCCACAGCATTTCATAGTGCCCCTCCTACCCTCCAGCTCTTATAACATTTGTGCCTCCTTTCCTTCCTGTTCCCTGTGCCTTGGAGGGAGTGAGAAGATGGCCCACTTGGGCTGAACAGCAGCCACTTGCTTTTAGTACTTTGACCAGTCATTAATCTCTGCACTAACTGGTCATCCGCTGTGAACAATGCTTTTCTGGACCAAGGCTGAGAGTTGTACTATGGGTGTAAATGTAAGTATTTAGAAGGTAGCTTGACACCATGTCCATTAGCAAAACACCAGGAGCAGGTGCCCCTGGACTTTTGTAAGTAGGTTTCATTGCTTTCCATTCTAACTGGGAAAATGAAATGTATTCAGTATAGAACACTTGAAAAAATGCAGAAGGGAATAAAGACAACAGTGCAAGCATCCCCGCTGTGCAGTCTAGGTATAGATGTTTGTTATTATTACCTTGAAGGATTCTTCCTAGCTTTGTCCTATGTCCAATCATTTCTTACAGAATTCCCTGCCTATCGCTGGGTCTATACTCAGAGCTTTGTTTGAAACTTAAGATTATTATTGCTGTTTTGAAGCAGTCTTGCTATGTAGCCCAGGCTAGCCTCGAAACTGTAACATTCCTGTCCCTTTTAGACATGCCTGGCTAAAAGAATGTTCTAGGACCTTTCCTCTGCCATTGATATTAATTGGCTTCAGTATTAATATTAATTGACTTTACCTTGTGGGTGTGCTGTGGTTTCCCCAATCTGCCCTCAATTTGTGGATACGAAGGTTATTTCTAGTTTTTCATAAATAATATGGCAGTAAAACTCTGCTCATACATCTTTGTCTATATCTTGGATTGTTAAGAATAAATTCCTAGAGGTTAGAGTCTTATTTCATGCTTGTTTTATGCTTTCCAGAATATTTGAGTAGGTGTGGATGGTTTCTGTTGCATTTTATTTTGCTTTAATCATTTTCTACTCCTTTTAGCAATTATCGCAAATGATCATTTTATGGCACTAGATATTATTATTAAAAATGTAAAGTGGCCATTTGTATTTTTATGTAACCAATCTGTATCCATTGCCTATTTTAATTGCTGTAGTTTTCTTTTATTGTTAACTATGCTCTCACTATGTAATGCAAGAAGCATTGTTTCATTGTATCCTTATTCTATTTTATTCCAGTGATAATTTGCCATTGGTTTTTAATGGAGTTTTTGACATGCCTGACTTTAATTTTACATGCAGGAATTTAAAACAATCTTTTTTTTCCTTATAGTTTTCACTCTTTTGCTTAGATAGCCTTTTCCACTGCAAAGTAAATGAACCACTCACCTGCATTTTCCTGCTTGTTTTATGACTTCATATGATCTATGAGTTAAAAATTCATTCATCTGGAATTTATTTTGAGGAAAATTATTTTTTTTTCGATTATTAGCTGATAACCCAAAGATGTCCCAAAGAATCTTCTCACTGTTTAATGGTGACATCTATTTTAAAAATAAGATTCTACGTATGTGCGTGTGTTTATTTATGCACTTAAATTTGCTCTGAGCTATGTGTTAATTTTCCCATCAGTTCCATGCCATTTGGTTGCTGTAGTTAGAGTCAGCTTTAATACTTGTCACAGCACGGTTTTCTTATTACTCTTATTTTCTGTAATGACTTTTGGAAAGTATTGCGTCTTCATTTTTATAGCTAACCATTAGACTCTCTTACTTAAGCTTTAAGGAAAAAACCTCTTGGAATTATGCTAAATTTGTAAGTTGACATGCAAAACAAAAACAAACAAACAAACACCCCCCAAACCAACAACCCAAACCCAACTTTCTTTAGCTTTCCATTCAACAAGCACACTATCGTTATACAGTTTTTCTTTCAGTGGGAATAAAAATGGGACTAAGGCAGTTCTCCCAACTCACTGGAAAGATGGAGACAGGAGACAGAGGTGTTGGGGAGTCGGAGAGGCTTGGTGACATCTATTCATGCCCTTATTCCCATATCCTTCACTATGGAATCCAATGGGAAGAAAGTCTCCAGTGGGAGGCAATGGCTTCTCTTTAACATCTAGTTTGGAAGTCTTGGGAATACTGCCTCTGTTTCTAGATTTTTTTTTCTTTTTTGGGGGTGTTCATGTCTTGTTTCCCTGTCTTCTTTTCTGATTATTTCTCTGGCTTTGGCTTTACACTTTTACTGTGGGTAGGTGGAGGATGAGCCGGCTACTTTTGCTACACATCATATGGGAGGAAGCTGGCAAATGATACCAGATAGGACTGCCTAGTGTGATGGTAGTTGTTACTTGGTTTTTGGTACCTTAATGAGTCACGTAAAGTAATGACATAGCTTATTCTTGGTTCTAACCATTTTGGCTCTTCTATCTCAAGATAAAACCAGAGTTGAACCTATTAGAGAGGAAAGAGAGAGAGAGAGAGAGAGAGAGAGAGAGAGAGAGAGAGAAAGAAGAGAGAATCTTTAGCAAGTTTTTTTCTTTTTCCCTAAGGATCCTGAAACCTTGAGCCAACTTACCATTGTTCCCTTACTTCTTTATCTGAGAATCCTCTTGGAACAAAGAGTGGCGCTTTCTAGAGCCAACGCTTCTGTTCTGGAATGGAGGAGAAGTGAGTTGGACAATTCAAGAGGGAAGTCACTGTTGTCCTAGAGGATGACTTAATGATGCAGGATAACTTTGGGAGAATCCATGGCTCAAATCCAGACTGACAAGCTTGATGTCTTCAGTCTTGACCTAGGCTTAGAAGGGATTTCCTTAGAAGGGGAGCTCTGAGCAAGAAATCTGTATCTACCCTCCACCTGCCCCAACCCAAGCCTACACTCTCACCCTCAGCCCAGGGCCTTGGGTGGACTGGCCTTGTGTGGTGTTTACAGTAGGCCTGCCTGTAGGGTTACTGTTGTTTTTTTTAGCTTTCTTGGTCTTGGCAAGAAGGAAGTGCTGGAAGAGAGGGAAAAAGAATATAATGCTCTTCTCAGTGGCTCTGAGAGCGAGTAGAGTTCCAAAGAATGTTTCTCTTCTCTTTTGAGTCTTTTTGTTTTTTATTTTATTATTAGTAGTTGGGCTGCAGCCCAGGATCTTACTTGTCTTAGGTGAGTACTCTACTGCAAAACTACAGCCCAAGCTTTTTCTTAGGTCTTTAAGAAATGGAGGAGAGAAGGTCAACAAAGCAGCAGGGAGGGGTCGAGGAGGTCTGATGCTTTGTTCCTTCTTGTTTAGAAGGTAACCTTATCATTTGGTCTTTGATAGAGAGGACTTTTTCCTTCCTTACTTCTCTGTCCTCCCCTGCCCTCATCATCTTCCTCTAGATGTGGCCAGGCAGCTTCTGTGGTCCATGAATCTCATCTCTCACCTGTCTATCTCATTTCCACGCCTCCTTGACACTTTAAGGGCCCCTCCCCTCCCATTTCCCCTCCCAAGAGTTGGGCTCCATGTCAAAGTCATACAGAATTGTCTAATTATAACAGATTAATCCATTAGGATTTATGCCTCTCTATTTATTGGCTGGAACTATCCATTTCACAGCTGTGGCTCCCACATCTAACCAGCTAGCAGGCAATTTAAATATAGAAAGCAATTTAACCTAGTTGGATACCGAGGCATCTCGCTTAATGACTGCATAAATTTTGGAGCTCTTTGCTCTCAGCCCTCAAAAGGGCAGCCAACAGTTTCATGTCCCGAAAAGATTGGGCTTTTCAGGGAATTTACACCCCAGGAAGGGAGACTTGGGTATTGGGTAAATGAAAGGAATCTTTTCAAATGAGGTCAAGGGGGGCTTTTCAGGTGCTCAGCTTTTTTTTTTTGTTTCTTCCTCCTTTGGGGACCATAATCATCTTCACTGAGATTTCTGGGAGCCTGACACTGATAATGCATGTCTGCATTTCACTCTTAATTTTAAAATTGTATTTACTGCTGTTTGGGTAAAGTTTGTCTATTATACCAGTAGTTGGAGCCAGCCAGCCTGCCAGGAACTTGCAGTCTAAACGACAACCAGGTCTTTGTTCTCTTAGTATTCTCAGCTTCTGGGCCAGTGCTCAGTTTGTAGAAACCTCTCATTAAAAAGTCAGGTATCTGTGAATATGTCGTGAAGATGGGTAACTGGATTTTTTTTTTTTTTTCTTTTCTTCTACAGGGTCCCTAAGGGCAGGATAATAGTGTTGTGGATAAACTTGGTAGGAAAGAAAGAGCTGGATTTCACTTCTCTATAGAACAAACTCTGGAGATGAGCTGGTAGTGGGTAAAGTGGGTAAAGTGCTCACTTTGCAAGCTTTAGGACCCAAGTTTGATTTCCTGGAACCTGGGTTAAAAGGAAATAAACAGGGGTGGTATGTACTTGCAATTTCAGTGCTAGAGAGGCGGAGACAGATGGCTCCCTAGTGTTTGCTGGTCAGTCAGCCTAGCTTATCTGTCAAGCTCCAGGCCAATAACAGATCCCGTAATGGAAAAGTCAGGTGGATAAGCACTTGAGGAACAAGAAGCCCCTTTGGCTTCCACATGTACAATGTTCACCTGAAAAAACACAAACACAAACACACACACACACACACACACACACACACACACACACAGCACATGCACAAAAATGAACAAACTTTGTCTTGATTCAAAGTTTAAAAATTTTGTTTTAAAGGGACCGGGGACAATCCACTTTTGAGCACTGTTTGTGCTTAAGCAGGAGCTGGCCAGTTGCAGGCCTATTGTCTGGGTGACTGTGACTAGGGCCACAGCTATGCCTGTCTTAGGGAATCATGGACTCAGAATGCAGCTGTTTTTCCCCTGTCTGCTTCAGATGCGAAGAGTCACGATAGGCCCTGGTTTCTGGCGAAGCTCTTGTTTTACTCAACAGTCCCTGAGCAACAGAGTGAGTTTCTTTTGGGTCTCACATTTGGTGGTTTATGCTCCCTGGGGCAGCATGGCAACCTTAGCAGTAGGGCTGAGGTACATGTTAGATTTTTTCAGGCTGCTCTCATAAAGAATCACAAACCGAGTGGCTGACACAATGGGAATTCATTGCCTCTGCATTATGATGGTTAACTCTCAAGGTCAAGGTGTGCACAGGGCTGTGCTTTCCCTGAGGACTCTAGAAGGAGCTATTGTTAGACGCTCTCCAGATGCTGGTAGTTCTGGTCTGTGATAGCATCATCCTAGTCCACACATGGTGTCTTCCCTGTACGTCTGTGTCCCAGTTTTTGAGACAGGGTCTCATGTAGGCCAGGCTGGCCTCAGACTCACTACATGGCTAAGGATGACCTTCAATTCACGATATTTTTGTTTCCACCTCCCCCCAACTTCTGGGATCACAACCACACACGGACCACACCTCCCCACCATTTAAAAGGATGTCATCAGACATTGGACTCCGAGCACATTGTGCTCCATTATTACCTCATGGCAATAAATTATATACAAAATGACCTTCCTCTGGTCAATACAGGCATATTTAGTGGTATGGAATGTTTAATTCTCAACGAACAGGTTTGAGGGGAGCAAAACTTAAGCCTAACAAGATGAGACAGGATGGGCCATAGAGTGGCTGGTTTGATTGTAGGCTCCATGAAAATGAACCATTTCCTAAACCAGCTCATCTGTTCTCTAAATAGGTGTAGCATTTTTTTTTTGAACTCTAACAATGTTTAGAATGGATATCACAGTTTAGTTCCTAATTATGTACTTTATTGTGTTTTTTTCCTGCCAACATTATTAAGTATTTCCTCCTTTAAGTTGTGTTGCTCAGGTACTTTGTCACTGTAATGAAAGTCTAACACATAGAAAGCCCGAGATATTTGTAATATTTCAATTAACCAGCTCTATGAAATAGATACTATTAAATTAATTTTGTGGAGAAACATGTTTTGAGAGGATACTCCCTGATGTGCTCAGAACTAAGGATCTAGCAGGGAGAGAACTGGGGATTGAGCCCTACCATTTAACTAAGGTTCAGTTCTTCATGGCAAAGTGCTCAGTGATCTCTTGGCCCCCTTTGTCCCTCACACTTCATGGGAAATGGTCTCCTGTTGATGAGTTCATTGGTTCACCTTAAATGAGGAGGTGAAGACTACTCACAAGCCAGAATATGTTACAAGGTATTGCAGGGGAGGACCTGACTGAGCCCTGAGCAGCTGCATGGGAACTGTGGCCCAAGGCTTTGAGACCAGAGGTTATATGTTACTGTCATTCCTCCAGGGTGTCGGGTCTGGGTGAATTGATTTAGTCTCTCAGCTCACTGACATCTTGCTGATCAGTCAGGATGCTGATGTCAGATCCATGGGAAGATAGAGTTGCTAGGAGATTGAGCGTCTGGGACAGCTGGACATACACCTTTCTCTGGCAAGTGCTTCTCACTCCTTGAGAAGCAATGGGCTTATTATTAAGCTGTAGTAACCTGGCTCAACCTTATAGTGTGTGTGTGTGTGTGTGTTGGGCTTTTTCAGCTTTATTGAGGCATAATAAAATTATAAAATTGTTGGGCTGGAGAGATGGCTCAGGGCTTAAGAGCCCTGGCTGCTCTTCCAGAGGTACTGAGTTCCATTCCCAGAAACCACATGGTGACTCATACTTTTCTATGATGAGATCTGGTGCTCTCTTCTTGTGTGCAGGCACACATGCAGGCAGAACATTGTATACATAATAAATAAATCTTTAAAAATTTGTATATACTAGGTAGATAATGGCATTTGACATTGTACAACAATCACTTTAGTCAACTTATCTGTCACCTCATATGGTTATCTATCCTGGCTGATGATATGAATATTTAGGGTTGCTTTTTTTAGTAGGTGTCAAATATACAAGAGATTATTGCTTATTATGGTCTCATCACTATATAGACTAGACCCCTAATGCTGATTCATGTTGCTAAACTGAAACTTTGAACTCTTTAGCTAATAACTCCCAGATCCTGTACCCTTGGAGTCACTGATTTTCTCTTGGTTCCTACGAAACTGACTTTTTAAGATTCTGTTTGTATGGGGCTGGAGAGATGGCTGAGCAAGATAAGAGCACTGGGGGCTCTTCCATAGGTCCTGAGTTCAATTCCTGGCAACCCCATGGTGATTCATAATCATCTATGGTGAGATCTGGTTCCCTCTTCTGGTGTGCAGACACACATGCAGGTAGAATACTGCACACATAATAACTAAATAAATCTTAAAAATAAATTCTGGTTGTGAGATTATGTATCTAGCTGGCCTGCATCCGATTATTTCTCTTTGGACCTACAGATTCATCCGTTCTATCACAAATTGCAGATTTTTCATTATTTTGTTTTCTTAAAAATTATTGTGGTATAGTCACTGTATATGGCACTGTGCAATACAAGAGCATACAATGTACTTTGAACCTGCTCCCCCATACTTCTATCCTTCTTTTTCTCCCTTCCCCAATCCACTAGTCTCATTTATTCTTAGACAGGTTTGTTTATATTATCACATCATCACATCACATATATTCTTTTTATTGCTGTATTTTTATTATTGTATTTTCCTTTGGGTCACATAAGCTCATTACATATTCAGGGAAACACACTCAATCCTTTTTTTCTTAGGTCTGCCTACTAAATAGCTAGAGTATTGGGCCAAGCAGGTCAGGACATCTTCCGTGTAACTCACAATCTAATATGGTTTCAAGTGTCTCTTTCCTGCCAAGGCTTACTCTGTGAAGCCTTAGACCCCAGAGCATTGAATTATTGGGAGATGATTGATGATGAGAGAGTCAGCTGCACTGATGGTTTATCCATCTGAGGAGTATATAGCTGAGCGAGCTGTTAGGAGCTGGGTCGTGGTAGGAGCTTCCTGGTCACAAGGAGGTGAGCATCTTTACATGGCCACACTCTCCTCTGCCTGACAGTCTGCCTTGCTACAGGTCTATGGCATTGGGCCCACGTGACCATGAGCTGAAACTTCTAAAATTATGAACTAAAGTAAATATTTTATTCTTTAAGTTGTTCTTCTCAGGCATTTCATCACAGCGTCGAAAGACTGATTGACACATACACTCAAGTGTCCACTGCAGCACTCTCTAGCCAACTAACTGCATTTGTTACAACCTGCCCTTTTTATATATAATATGTGGATTTTGCTTTAGGTTGCATATTTCAGATGGCTAGTATTTATTGAGCCTAGACTGGACACTGAGCTGTGGATTGATGAGTCCAGAGAGACTGAGATCTCTTCAAAAAGCTTATGCTGATGCTGATGCTGATAAGTGCCATGAGTAACATGATGGGGGTTATTTTATGTTTGAAAGAACTAGAAGTTCAGGAAGACATCCAAGAAAGCATGGGGCCAGAAAAGGTCTGTTAAGAGAAGGAATTAGCTGAGGCCAAACCACAAAACTGGCTAACATGTCCTATAGAGGTAAAACAATATGTTCACAATTATAAATGCATTAGACAAGAGTCATTCACATCTGCACTGTGTGTGTGTGTGTGTTGTGTGTGAATTAGAGGACAAAGTGCTATGAGATAAGACGAAGCAGTCAACAAATCATGGAGAGCTGTCCCTAACCAGGTCAAAGGGCAAAGGCTTAATTAGCCTTGGGAAGGATGGAATGGCTGAGCTGATTCCAGCAGTAAAGTAGCACAGGCTGACTGGTTTTCTGGCAAAGCGGAGCTGGCTTGTGGAGCTTGTCTGCTGGAAGTACTGGGGTCTTCATGATCCCCTCCGTGCAGATGGCGTGAAGAGCCACTTAGAAAGCAGGAGGAGGGTCTCTTCTCAGTGGGTTTTCTGGATACGGCTCAGGCTCCTCGTCCCCAAAGCGGCTGTACCAGAGGAGAGGGAGAATCTTCCAGCATAGAAGTTGGGTTTTCAAGCTCGTTTTCTTTTAAGAAGTTGAGAGTTCTGTTTCACTGTGCACACTGTAGTCTGTTAAGAGCTGCTGAAGTGTGGGAGGAATGGGGTGCACAAGAACGTGTGTGTGTGTGTGTGTGTGTATGTGTGTGTGTGTGTGTGTGTGTGTGTGCATGCATTCGTGTGTGCAAATGATCACATGCGCTGGTGAGCTTGGCATTAGTCAGCCAATGCATGAGTTATTCTCTGGTCAGTTAGCTCCTAGTCTAGAGTGGATTACATTGTGTTTGTGATTCTTGGCTGCCACCTTTACCTGAAGGTGGGCAGATCCTACCTTCTTTATCTCAGAGGTAAGGCCCAAACATAAATATTCAATAAAAAGTTTGTAGAGCCCGTGAGTAAAGGTAAAGTGAGGATTTACTTACGTGTTCCCTTACACAAAGATCTGGCCAGGGAGCAGTAGATAACACTGAATGAATGATGGGTGTGGCAGGTGAGAGGTCAAAGACATTCTTAGGCAGTTTTGTCCTCACCCAACATTTATTCAGCTGGGAGTGGTTGGCAATATGGCTGTAAAGGCCTCTCCATCTTGTCTTCTTGAAGTTTTAGCCCAAGAAGGGAAATAAAGTCAGGGGGTGAGTGGTGCAGACAGGAGAAATGGAGGAACTCAGGAGAGAGGTGGCCTAGGGCATGTGCAAAGGTTGCATTTTTGGGAGACACACCCCTAACACAGATGTAAAGACCACAGGCCTAACTTTGTGGCCATGGAAAATCAAGGAAAGACCACAGGTCTCTGAGACATTTCTGTAATTCCTGCCATGAACCAGTGCCAAGGGGGTGGGCCAGGGAGTCTCAAGACCCTGCCTCCAGGGCTCACTGGCACTGGGCTAGGACCCCATTGAGCTGTCTTTAGTGGAAAGTAAAGTCTTTGATTACTGCATTCCCTTTTCAAGGGAGATTATGTTTTGAGAACTTGTGATTTTAATGGACAGGTTATAGGTCAACAGAGCCCAAGGGTCAATCACTGGTTATCCCTTTCTATTGGGTCTTGGACATGTCCACCAGGATTTCCTACCTGTTTTACACTTTAAAAAAATTATACACAGGGGTCCTGGACCTTCCTTCTTTCCTTCTTTCCTTCCTTTCTTCCTTCCTTCCTTCCTTCCTTCCTTCCTTCCTTCCTTCCTTCCTT